>NC_085955.1:7515392-7821463 GCF_963556715.1 Cydia fagiglandana
CTTTTCGTGCTGCCCCTGCTCGGGGCTCTCGACTGGTCTCTTGGGCGGCCTCAGGACGGCCGGGTTGGCCCTCAGGAATTCCAAGAACGGAAGGTCCTCGGGCTGGAGCTCAGTGTGCATCCCCATCATATGTGAGGAGATGCGGATGTAGGCGGCCATCCACGCCTTCAGGCCCGCCGATGCCAGTTCAGTCCCCATCATATGGGCTACTACAATCTTGTCAGATTGTAGTAGGTCCATCGGGGACTCGGGGGGGCCGGCGGGCGGCACGGGCGAGAAGGGCCGCGTTGTCGGTTCCGGAAGTAGCTGGTCCGCTGTTTCCGTGGTAGCTACGTGCTCAGGCCCCGCGGACGCGGGGGTAGCAGGTCGGGATGCGGGGGCGTCGCCGGCGGTGAATTCGGCGAAGTCGAAATCCACGCTGCCCTCCAGTGAGCCGGGGTCAAATCCGGGGGGTAGTGGAAAAAATCCCGCTCCCAGACTACCCTCCATGTCCACCGGCGGCAGCCAGCTAAGCTCCTAAGCCAGTCTCCGCATTCCCTAGCCCCGCCCTATGCCCCGCATCCGTTTTAGCGGGACCGGGATCGGGAGATGCGGCGAGGGCACACCGACGACGATGGTTCTTGATTAGGAGTAGTCCCTTCCGGCGGCTGCCGGGCCGAATGATTCAAAGCCTTATTTCCAATAAATAGGGTTTGAATCTCGAAGTTGTAGTAGACGTCCGAACGGTGCTGTTTCCAAACGCTTTTTATCCACCTCCATTATGGGATTTTCGTGTAGCGTTTATATAAGCGCGCGCCCCACCATAGGTACTTAGGCCACGCCTACTGAAGCCGTGCAGAGTCAGTATCGCTTTATTGAACCAATCCGCTTACTCTATTACAAATTTTACAATATGAGGGAACAGGTAAGGTTATTTATTAGGAACAATTGATTGACTTAAAATTAGTTAATACAATGATAGAAATTAAGTAGTAGTAGTAGTAGTAAAACACTTTATTGTACAAAAATCAAAACAAAACAGGAAAAATAACATTCGTCATTAGTACAAAGGCCAACTTATCCCTTTGAGGGATAAGAGAGAGAGAGAGAGAGGGAGAGATTAATTAAATATATACACAAAATACACGATGGAAATTATAATTATTTATGTACCTACACGTCCTTTATAGTTTGCTTAGCCACTCACTTGCTTTTGGTAACTGTAGCTACCAGCTGTCACCCTTATTTTATTATAATAATAGAGGTCACTGAAAAATATCAAGCAAGTGAGTGGTTAGACCTATTCGCGACAACACCTCTATTTTGAAAACATTTCTTTATATTATCAATGTATCAATCATTTTTGATAATTATACTGTTTATTGATTGAGATAAGAGTTTATTAATTCAAATAAAATAAAAATTGTTGAAATCGGCTCACATGATAAAGAATTATCCCTGAAAAACCAACATCCATACAGGTCGCGCAAATTAGTTAGCCAATTTTCCGATAGATGGCGCTGTACACAATTATGCTTAGTATACGTCTGGTCAAGCCTATCGTGAATTCGTGATCCTAAAATTGAAAGTTTGTACGGAACTCTCGGTGCGCGAGCTAAACGACCGCACTTGACCGGGTTTTTATATTGTTACACATGTTAAGCCGCTATTAAGTTTTGATTTTGTTTTCATATTTTGTAGTAAAATACGATGGTTATTTTGTCTCAGATATTTTGTATTTGTACATTTAAAAGTTAGCATTTAGATTTGTTACCTAGTCAGCACTATCTTATGAGCAAACCTAGTTGTATCTTCCTACTTTTACGAATCTATAAGTATAATATGAATATATGTCCATTTCCTGGACTTAAAAAATTATGTCAAAACTAATCTACTGCATAAGGCATATTACACAGTTGAAGATTATGTTAATGATAAACACGCATGGCCGTCTATTAATAAATGAATTGATTATTATGAAATAAGTAGTAAATTGTAATTGTTGAACTTTGTATTTTGTAAGCTGTTATTTATTTTTTAATTTATTATAATGTACTTTGACGATGCAAAAGCGGTTGTAAAATCCTACTTGTTTAAATGATATTCTATTCTATTCTATAAAATATATAAGTAATTGTAAAGTAATAATGTAAGATAATGACAAGACCGTGAAAAATGGACATCTTTGGAAGAGGCCTTCACCTAACGGGTTCCTACAAATTAAATCAACAAAAATATATTAACAAACTTATGTATAACAAAAGGAAATAAAAGGCTTTTTATTTATTATTTTATTATTATTTATAATGTAAGAAAATAATAGTGTGTTTCTTATGGTGAATTAAATCTGTTTTAATCAATTATTTGTTTTATTATTTTACCCAAACGTCAATAGGGTCGACAATCAAAGGATATAAGGGTACTTATTTAGTAGAACGCAATACAATACGCAAGCATTTACTTATACAGGGTGTTGCTTATAACAGGAACAAACAACAAATTAATATGTAGGCAAAAGTATAGATCTGCTTATGCATACTACCACCTTTGCTACTAGAATAGGGAATATTACGCGAAACTACGCGTAGGAGGCGCCACTACCAGGGACCGGCCCGCTATCCCTTATAGAGGGTTTTGTATGGGTTTTGCATAAGGCTTAACTCACCGTACCCTTTGCCAGACGAAACCCTTTCATTTTGCTTCTAAAGCCCTTATATAGTGCTAGCCCATTTGAGTAATTGGTAGCCCAATACCCTTACAAAACCCTTATCATCCGCTCCGCATATGGCTTATAAGGGAAGGGTTACCCTTATACCCTTATATAAAGGCTTCCCTTTTAGTGTATATGCATGCTAATTTAAATCGTCTGTCTTCTTCATAAAGCACACATTACTTCGAGTCCGAGCTATCGTCGGCGGCGGCGTTCGTTTCATGTTTGCGCGCTTCCAACTTACAAATGATCGAATTTACTAATCCTGTCTCTTTCACGCAAGGCTGAACTACGACAATACTAAATGGAAAGCTTTATAAAAAGCGCTTAATGATAAGGGTAACCCTTAATAAAGGATTGCATGGCGTATAGACTAGCAGTAAGCAATTGCAAAAGGCTAGCTTTATGTTCGGCTAAGCTTTTCGGTAAGGGCTAGTCAAATGAATGGGCTTGCAGTTCAAATGGGAAAGTTTTTACAATGTGTTAGGCTTGTTTAAGGGACGCCCATTGAAAGGCTTTTATCGCGGAAAGGGTTGTCTGGCCACTACCACTATCTGTCACAATCTGGGGGTCTACCGCGAAACACGAAAATCGGAATTAGTTATCTAACCTCTCTGTCACTCTTGCTTATTCGAGTGATAAAGAGGCAGATAACTAAGTTGAGAAATACTAAAGTTGGGGGAAAAAAGGCTGATTTAATACAAACATAATCACTTAATATACCTATTTGAAGTTATCTTGTGTATTTTACCGTTTATTCAAATTTTCTAAGGCTCTTTGCAGTTTTTCCTCCAATATTACAAGTGTTCGATCGAAGACAAAGCTTTGGTATATACCTGGATCACCTGGATGTACAAGAAGGCGTTTCATATACGCCCGCCCTACGACACATCAGATAGGTACACAACGTCGTGATGCGTATGGAGTATACAGCATGTGTGGCCAAGCCATTATTTTACTTAGCTTACCTGTGTATAATAATTACTCTTTCCCAAATATTTTATCTTCCAATATACAGCCTATAAAAACGGTCTTTGTCATTTGCCTTTTTGATACTCAAAGCTTTTTCTCACCGATTTATGCATATCGGGTCCTTGGGAAACAAGGGAGATCCTATATTTCCACAATTTGTCGCACAATATTGGAGTATTTTGAAGAAAAAGGAGAATGTTTACAATTTATTCGAAAAAATGTATATGATTTGACAGTGACAGATCAACATGCTCTTCTACACTATTTAAGTCGACTGTTTCGGGCTTCAACTTTTTTACGAAAAAAGTAGTCGTTTTTTCTGAGTTTACAGTTATAGAAATAGTCGTACCGTACAGTGGAATAAATTGTTATACAAAAAATAAAATAACAATTAGGTACCGTAAGTACAGTGAATATTTATGAAATTAAGTTCGTAATATCTTAAATAGCTCTCGGCAAAAAATAAAAAAAATACCGAGCTACCGAAATGTCATTAATGTCATTATCTCGCTTACAGTTTACAGAGGTTATGGAATATTACTGATATTATCGAGACATGTTATGGACACCACTCAATAAAATAGTACAATTTCAGTCGTTACTTGTTCGTCACTCACAAAATCGTAGTATTAGCGTGTCTAAGTCAAAATGTCAGTGGAAAAATTCTGTGTTTGGTGCCCATAAATCTGACCCGATGTCGTCCTATAAATTAAGATTTATTTTACGCGAATTTACCGTAACGAGGCTGTGGAATGCCTACTTCAGGACACAGGTAACACCCTTATCAACACCAGTACGCAAACTGCCTTGTCCAAAAATCGTACTAAGCTTAATTTGGATGCCTCTTCAATGTGTGTATTTGGACTGTTATGTGATCAAGTCTCTTCGCACTATATTTATGTAGACGACTGAAGGCGTGACATCGTCATTACTATGTTAATTTGATTGCTATGCTGCAGTGGACTTATGATAATTTATATCAATCTAAAATTGTTGTAAACCCATTGATTCAAGTGACTGTAATTTTTTTCTTATATGATAAGCTGCTATAAGGATAAAGGTAAAAATAAGATACATAACTATTTAATTTTATAATTTCAGCTACTAAACTCTGTAGTGAGGCGATGCCGCCGTGACCATTTGCGGCTGTGGGTGTGTCTGCGGCAAACTTTGCTCCGTCCCCACCGGACCCTGGCCTTTACTGTGGCTGCCTACAACCAAGATGATGATGATGAAGACGGGGAACCCTGCAGCCAGGACATCACTGATGAGGACCTCGAGGTACATAGATTAATTGTTTTATTCTTTGTATTTTTTTCAGTTTTTATGGTGATTATACATGGTGGCCGGCCAAAAAATAAGTGCATTTCCGTTGCCAGGGAACTCAGGGAAGTCTTGGGATTATACTGAGCAACTTTTACTATGGGACCAACCACAAAATCACTAAAAACCTACACTACAACTAAGTCACCTTATAAAATGAAGTCCCCCACCGCATCTGTCTGTCTGTATGTTCGCGATAAACTCAAAAACTACTGAACGGCTTTTCATGTGGGTTTCACCTATCAATAGAGTCATTCTTGTCCTCAAGAAATCGGTTCGCAAATTATACACCTAAACCTTCCTAGGTTCCTTCCTAGGTAGGTGTATAATTTGCGAACCCGTAATAATAAAAATAACCCGTGCGAAGCCGCGGCGGTTACACTAGTTACTCTAATTTGAAGGCTATTTTAAAAAACTCTAATATAGCAGACAGTGGCTGTGACTAAAAATGGTCAGAAGATTATCATCACATTTATAATTTCCTTTTTTTTTATTGGACAATTTTACACACATCAACCTAGTCCCACATTAGGCTCAATAAGGCTTGTGTTGTGGGTACTAGACGACAATATATATAATATACAAATATATATAAATACTTATATACATATTCATAACTCAGGAACAAATATTTGTGATAAACAAATAAATGCCTTTACCAGGATTCGAACCCGGGACCTCCAGCTTTTTAGGCAGGGTCACTACCGACTAGGCTAGGAGGCCCTCACATTTATAATTTTTTTTCTTATTTTTTAACTTCCATCTGCCATCGGCTTAGCCATAATCAGATTGTATGTATATACAGGGCGTCCCACGGCGATGCCACATGGAGGGAAAGTACCTTAAATATCATAGATAGCATATTTTGCTGAAAGAAGACTTCATTTTATTTTTAAAACTTAGTAAAGTTGCATTCATACTTTTTTAATTTTTTTTGAAAAAAAAATGTATGGAAAAAAATTATCGCGTCATTGGAGGAAAAGTACCTTAATTATTGTACATGAACATCTTACTGAAAGAAGACATTATTTCGATTAAAAAAAACAAGTTGAATTGCATTTTAAATAATTTCATGGTTAAACCGGGAATCGAACCCGCTACACGAGAAAAAAAAATACCTTGTACCAAAAAAATAATTTTCACATTGAAGCCTTTCGATCGGTATGACAAAGCTACAAGGTATTTTTTTTTCTCGTGTAGCGGGTTCGATTCCCGGTTTAAGGTGGTTCGCCTAGGTTACTCAAAACTTAACTCTCGCTAGATGGCACCACTTTTGCAAAATTTCAGGTTTTATTTTTTTGTGAAATGGTCATGGTATTTGTATACTTAAAAGTATGTTTCGCGCACTCTTTAAATAAATATTGAACAATTAAAGTAAACATTGAATACTTCATTGTGCAAAAACCACCTTTTTAATTCGACGGAGTGTTGCTGTCACGCTTTTTCCTAGTATTACTCACACATGCAAACAGTGTTTCCGTGATCCTTGTAGTAGACAATTTCACACAACGTAAGTATGTTGCATTGCAATAGCGTAACGGTATGTTCGTGGAAATAACTACGTGCAAGAGGATTGGGGTTCAAGACTGGTGCGAGTAGGTAATTTCTTTTTGTTTCTCCTTTGTGTTATCTTACCTTTAAACGAGCAATTATTATATATATGTTACTGTAAAAGCCCGAAGTACGGCAAAACCTAGGATTTACCGGTAAAACCTAGGTTTTACCGATGCCGATCGGTAAAAGCCCGAAATGTTAAATCTTACTATTAGTTTACTTCGGGCTTTTACCAACACCGATATGGTAAATCCTAGGTCTTACCACGGCAACCGGTAAAGTTTGAATCATGCACTGATTCTTGAGATTATTAGATGAAAAGTAGGTAGGTTTGGATCTCCCGGTTCTGCTGAAGGTGAAAGAGAACTCTACTAGCCTGCATCGTGGCTAGGCACCCAGGTTTAGGTATAGTTAACTTTAAAACCGAATCTGCAGCTGGCCACTTTATTGAGTAATAGAAACGCGTTCCGTATGTGTTTCGCTTTCCAGATGACCAGGGTGCCTAGCCAAGGTGCCAATGGTTTACGCTCCGTAGCGACTGAAGCGCAGCCGTGTCTGTCGCATTAATATGGCAGAGTGATAGAGAGAGGTATTACCCTAACGTTCGCTACGGAGCGAACGACTGGCATCATGGCTAGGCACCCAGATTTAGGTATAGTTAAGATTACCGCCGAATCTGCAGCTGGCCACTGTATTGAGTAATAGAAACGCGTTCCGTATGTGTTTCGCTTTCCAGATGACCAGGGTGCCTAGCCAAGGTGCCAATGGTTTACGCTCCGTAGCGACCGAAGCGCAGCCGTGTCTGTCGCATTAATATGGCAGAGTGATAGAGACAGGTATTACCCTAACGTTCGCTACGGAGCGAACGACTGGCATCTTGGCTAGGCACACAGATTTAAACGCTTTTTAAAAATCAAAAAACTATTACTTATGAAAGCAGAAGAATATAAATGATCGTATTTGATTTATAATTGTTACATATTTGCCGTAACTTATTTTTAAAATGTGTTTTTCAATTAAAAGACACGTCAAGATTGTTTACCTTATTTCTAATGCTAAAAAAAACAAACTATAGTAATAATTGTGTTTTTCATTCATAGACAAAATCCATTATTTTATCCACAGGAAATTTTATATATCTCTTTTTTATTGCAGTGAGGATGTCCTGATTGTAAAAATAAGAGAGATTAGGTAGAGTATAATTTCTAATTTTCTTTGTCAAAAATAAACGAATACGTGTAGCCCATACCATACTTAATCAATCGATTTATGATAATAAGAAAAATTAAATAAAAATAAAAAAACAATACGAAATTTAGATGTAACAAAAATACAAAAAGTTATGTTCCAGCATACAATTGACTGGGGATCGAACCGGGAATCTTCCGTTTGTAAGCAAAAAAGCGACTGTTTGCATAACACGCCATGATAGTTCTTAGCTAAGCTGACGAACTTCGGGTACTTATTCTCGCTTAGGTCAATTAAGTACCTGTCAAACGTCAGTGTCAACAAAATTGCACTAAACATGACGGCACTCCAAATTCGAGCCGTGGTCAGCCCGGCAACGTCGGAAATGGAATGGCAACGTCGCAAATGTATCTGTACACGACATTTGTGACACACACATACGTAAAATTGATGAAAAGTTAACTATGATTTTTGCATGATTTCTGTATGAAACATTGTTTTCCTGTTAATTTCGCGCAAACGAATATTCGAAAGAAGATAAATGCGAAAATATTTGTGTACTAATAGTGTGTAGTTACTTAATGAGCTTTGATTGAATTTTGTATGAAAAGCGAACCACCTTAACCATGAAATTGTTTAAAATGCAATTCAACTTGTTTTTTTTTATCGAAATAATGTCTTCTTTCAGTAAGATGTTCATTTACAATAATTAAGGTACTTTTCCTCCAATGACGCGATAATTTTTTCCATACATTTTTTTTCAAAAAAAATTAAAAAAGTATGAATGCAATTTAACTAAGTTTTAAAAATAAAATGAAGTCTTCTTTCAGCAAAATATGCTATCTATGATATTTAAGGTACTTTCCCTCCATGTGGCATCGCCGTGGGACGCCCTGTATACATTTCTTTTTCATGGTGGTGGTCCATTAACCACCCTTCCTTTTATGTGAAGAGAGAGGGTGGATTATTCTTACTGGTCTAGTTCCAAGATCTGCCACCTTGTGGGTCTTGTGATGTTATTTTTGTCGTTTAATAGGTTTATTTATAAATATAATCATTTGCAGGCCCTGGTACATGACTTCGAGTCGGTGGACGAGCTGTCCCGAACGACTCTGTTCTGCCCTGGCTGTCAGCGGCGGCTCGTCATCGATAAGAAGCAGCCAGGCGTAGTCTACTGCACGTAAGTCTTTTAAGAGGGTGTTAACAACTATAGTTGGTTTTTTTTGCATTAGAAAGAAGGTAAGCGATCTTGAATTGTCTTTTAATAGAATAATGCTTTAAATCAGTAACTATTACTTGTGAAAGCAGAAAAATATAAATGATCGTATTAGGTACTACATAATTGTTACATATTTGCCGAAACTTATTTTAAAAATGTATTTTTCAATTAAAAGATACATCAAGATTGTTTACCTTATTTCTAATGCTAAAAAAAACGAACTATAAGAAGAATGATGAATAAAGAGAATAATAAATATTATATTATTTCAGCTGTTCTAACGCAGTGCCTCCGCCCCCATCCGAGGACGGCTGGGTGCCTTACATGGAGGCTGATGACGTCATCATCTGGCGGAAAGAGTACAAGCCAGGGGGACTCTTCGCTTACAAAGGTACTGTCGTCCATACATTAGTTAACTTTCAGTTAAGCTGTCAATCTGTCCATCCATCCGTCCGTATGTCAAAGCTATTTTAATCGAAAACTAAAATTACAATTTTAAACATATGTATATTTTGTGAGCCGCTACTTAGTTTAGAAATTAAAACTAAAAAAAGTATTTATAGGTGAGCAATACAAATATATATATATCTAAAATAATAAAAATTAATAAATATTATAAGACATTCTTACACAGATTGACTAAGTCCCACAGTAAGCTCAAAAAGGCTTGAGTTGTGGGTACTCAGACAACGTATTTGATATATCTTTGAAAACAACTTTATGGTTTCTAAATAGTGTTTTAATTAAGTGAAAACATTTGAAAACAGATGTTAATAATACACTACAGATATAGTGCATTATTATTTTCCATCGTATTGTCACGGAAACGTACGAACGTGTCTTGATATTTCAGTCAGTCTAGGTACAAAAAGTACTGAGGTTGACTGAAGTAGCATGACAAATACGAACGTTTCCGAGAAGATACGACGGCAAACAATTATGCACTACATCTCCATTAATCGTGCTCCTATGTTATTGTTATCTTACCTATAAGTGCCTTGATTACACTTATTGACACTGAGCGGCTGTGATTAGGTAACAGGCTAGATAAGATAATAGGTATATCAACATAGTTACATTGTTAGCGTGTCAAGGGCGCGCGCATTTAAAATTCGCATGTAAATTGTTACAAACTTACAAATATGGAATGGTGTGATCAGTTTCTGACATAATTTATTTCTTACATTTATTTTAAATTTTTCTGCGGGCTCTTACTTTGAAAACCCCTGACTTGACTGCGAGTGTCACTTTGACAAAAAGTGTCACGTTATTGACGGATCTCCATGGTAACGTTGTTGACGGATCTATGTTAACGTTACGGCAATTTCATCAATGTTTTCTTATGACGTTATCACACAAAATTATCGTACGTAAACCGACTTTACAGACAACCATATTTTACAAGCTTTTTATTTAGTTTCACCTGACCGTTGTCTGTCTGTCGGTCTGTCAAATCTTGCAAGTTAAATTTGATCATTTTCCCGGTTTCCGATTGAGCTGAATATTATGATACACAACGCAACCTAATTGTGTTAGGGATTTTTAGAATGGTCTCGATGAGTATTAGTTGTCTGTCGTAAGAAATGTACAGTCAGCGATAAAAACTTGTACCAAAAATGAAATTTTAAAACTTATTTTTGTTAATAACGTTTTTATCCTTACAGTATACGGGCGCTACAAAGACCTTACCGCCCGTGATTTCGCGATGATCCAAGTGGACGGCGCGTACCGGCGCTCGTGGGACGACGCCGTCGCCGCGCTGTCCGTCGTGGAGCCCGGGGCGAACGGGGTGCGCTCCCAGACCGTCATACACTGGGAAGTTCTCTGGCCAGTGAGTAAACGTTGTACTAAAGCACAGAATAAATAATAGTACTAGTTACAGAAGACTCACTCTCTCACAAAACGCGTCTGTTACGATCAGGACAGATGGCCGCTGGGTGGCGACAGCGCCACGCGCGGCTTATGGCAAACCCCAAAATTGGGGTCGAACGGATGTACTTTTAGCGACCTGTAGCAAAGCGACGAAATCGCGGAGTGAGACACGACTGCCTAAAGCCGGAAGTACATTAAAAAAAATATTTCGAGTAACAAGGACTATTATTAAGGCAAGACTTATAATACAATTAAATTAAAATTACATTAATCTGCGACGAGTCGCAGAGTGCTTAACAGTAGCAATAGTATCCTTAACAGAGTGCTTAACAGTAGCAATAGTATCCTTAACAGAGTGCTTAACAGTAGCAATTGTATCCTTAACAGAGTGCTTAACAGTAGCAATAGTATCCTTAACAGAGTGCTTAACAGTAGCAATAGTATCCTTAACAGAGTGCTTAACAGTAGCAATTGTATCCTTAACAGAGTGCTTAACAGTAGCAATAGTATCCTTAACAGAGTGCTTAACAGTAGCAATAGTATCCTTAACAGAGTGCTTAACAGTAGCAATAGTATCCTTAATCCTTTATGAGACTACCCTCGATAAGTCGATAGTCCACCATTTTTTAGCTCCTTATGAAATGTAGTAGATATCTAATAAGTACTAACATAGTTTTAGTTACAAGTGCCTTCATGTACATCTTCGATTAACCTGTTATGGATTTCTGTGGTCCTAAATAGATGATTTTTATTTTATTTTATTTATTTATTTATATTCTAAATACAACACATAACACAACAATAGTTATTTGTTTTACAAGGGGGCAAAGTTGTTGTTTAACCGCTCGTGCTAATATTGATACCCGAGCAAGCGAAAGATTCCAAAATTGAACCACGAGCGTAGCGAGTGGTTCGAAAAATGGAATCTTGAGCGTTGTGAGGGTTTCAAAGCACGAAGGTTAAACAATATTTGCCCCCGAGTGAAACACAACATTTTTCACCACGCCAGCCTGAAGCAAAATATTAAATGTAAAATATCAAACAAAATCAAACCTAATCAAATCCAAATGAATGGTTGAGTTGTTTTCTTATGTTTGCTGGTAATTAATATTTTGCTTCAGGCTGGCGTGGTGAAGAATGTTGTGTTTCACTCGGGGGCAAATATTGTTTAACCTTCGTGCTTTGAAACCCTCGCAACGCTCAAGATTCCATTTTTCGAACCACTCGCTACGCTCGTGGTTCAATTTTGGAATCTTTCGCTTGCTCGGGTATCAATATTAGCACGAGCGGTTAAACAACAACTTTGCTCCCTTGTAAAACAAATAACTATTCAAACATGCCCGTCGCAGTAATGCCGCATGTAGGGACAGTCGACTCTGTCGGCAATCATGGCTAGGGCGGCATTGGGGCTAGCTCGCACCCTACGAAACAAGGCGGCCCTGCGCTTGAAACAAAGTCTGTCACTTAATTTTTAGGGTTCCGTACCCAAAGGGTAAAACGGGACCCTATTACTAAGACTTCGCTGTCCGTCCGTCCGTCCGTCCGTCCGTCTGTCACCAGGCTGTATCTCACGAACCGTGATAGCTAGACAGTTGAAATTTTCACAGATGATGTATTTCTGTTGCCGCTATAACAACAAATACTAAAAACAGAATAAAATAAAGATTTAAATGGGGCCCCCATACAACAAACGTGATTTTTGACCAAAGTTAAGCAACGTCGGGACTGGTCAGTATTTGGATGGGTGACCGTTTTTGTTTTTGCTTTTTTTTTTTTGCATTATGGTACGGAACCCTTCGTGCGCGAGTCCGACTCGCACTTGCCCGGTTTTTTTAAATATATAACATAAATATCTTATTTTACCTTTATTAAGAGCCCATCAACGTGCACACTAGCGCCACTGTTAAATAATCGTGATTATTTAGACTTAACAAAAGATATTTTAAAAAGTGGCCGCTACGTACTGTACTTAAATACAAGTATTTAAGTACCTTTTTAATACATCAAACTAGTTTTTATGTTGCTGGATTCGTCATCTATAGTTCGTTTTTTTTAGCATTAGAAAAAAGGTAAACAATCTTGATGTGTCTTTTAATTGAAAAACACATTTTAAAAATAAGTTACGGCGAATATGTAACAATTATGAATCTAATACGATCATTTATATTCTTCTGCTTTCATAAGTAATCGTTTTTGATTTTTAAAAAGCGTTTTTCAATTAAAAGAAATGTCAAGATCGCGCAAGACCTTCTTGCAAGTTCTTTCTTCTTCTTCTTCTGGTGCCATGCCCAGTCTAATGGGCGTCGGCGGTCAGCATGGCATTCAGCTCTCTGGTCTTTGCCAAACTCTTGAGGGTGGCTGCGTCTTTTGTATGCGTCCAGTCTTTAATGTTATCTATCCATTTATTTCTAGGTCTACCTCTCCCTCTCTTTCCCTCATACTTTCCCTCGATGATTGTCTGCAATAAGTCGTATTTTTCATTTCCCATGTGACCCAGATAGGCTGTTTTTCTTTTCTTGATGATATTAAGTATTTCTGGTTTCTTCCTCATTCTACGTAGTACTTCTTCATTCGTAATGTGATTGGTCCATGAGATTTTTAACATTCTGCGGTAGAGCCACATCTCGAAGGCAGAAAGTCTGTCTGTTGTGTATTTATCCAGCGTCCATGCCTCCATACCATATAGCAGGATGGATATTATGTAGCAAGTTTTTTCTAATGCTAAAAAAAACGAACTATATGCGTCCAAAGTTAAAACGGCCGTTTTTGTTTTGAGTTCTTAACATAACATTTATCTACCCCAGAGGCTATTCGCGAACCGCGACTACGTCTACCTCCGCCGGCACAAAGAGTTCAACGTGAAGAGCAAATGCCTCGCCCACAAGGACGCCATCTTCGCGACGCCCGAGCTGCAGCCCTGCGCGCCGCCGCCGGAGCGTCCGAGCGTGCACTCGCGGGCGAAGCTTAAGGCGCAGCAGATGGAGCGAAGCGAGAGGAAGCTAGGAAGCGAAAGCAGAGGAGAGATCGTCAATAAGGTTAGTGCTTTGTTAGTTAGTGAGACAGACAGAACCCCGGCACAGATTATATAGAGTTAGACCAAGGAGCTGGAGCCCTGCGCGCCGCCGCCGGAGCGCCCGAGCGTGCACTCGCGGGCGAAGCTTAAGGCGCAGCAGATGGAGCGAAGCGAGAGGAAGTTAGGAAGCGAAAGCAGAGGAGAGATCGTCAATAAGGTTAGTGCTTTGTTAGTTAGTGAGACAGACATAGAGCCCCGGTACAGATTATATAGAGTTAGACCAAGGAGCTGGAGCCCTGCGCGCCGCCGCCGGAGCGCCCGAGCGTGCACTCGCGGGCGAAGCTTAAGGCGCAGCAGATGGAGCGAACCGAGAGGAAGCTAGGAAGCGAGAGCAGAGAAGAGAAAGTCAATAAGGTCAGTGCTTTGTTAGTTAGAGTGCAACTGGAATGTAGCGCATTGGTCCCATACAGGGCAAAACATCTCGGATCCCCGAGAGACCTCCCTGAGGTCCTACCCAACATCAAAGGTTTGATAGGATTCTTAGAGGAGCTGGGCTGGCAGGACTAGTCCACCCCCTATCAAGCAAAATAGGCGCAAGACGTCTAGTCCGAACTACAACAGGTACAATACATCACAGACATAGAGCCCCGGCACAGATTATATAGCGTTAGACCAAGAAAAGCTGCAGCGATTTTGATAGACGCAGTGCAAGTGTTATTTTAAACGTCAACCGTCTATGAAATTATGACGTATAAATAACACTTGAACTGCGTGGGTTTTCTTGGTCTAACTCTAAAGGCCTGTGCACACCGGCTTGCGTGTGCGTGACGTGCACGTGCGCGTGCGCTAAAATGTTGGAGCCGCACACGCACACGTCACGCAAGCGGTGTGCCGTCTCTCATAAGAATCTGTTCACTACAACGCCGCACGTGCACGTCACGCACACGCAGCCGGTGTGCACAGGCCTTAATAGTTCTCACGAACAGATACTTATTACTCAAAGAAACCGCAAATACCTACCGTTTTGATACCTACACAAATATACAATGGAGTGACCTTCAGCGCGCCGCTCCCCGCACCGCGCGCACCGGCACAACGCTAGGGTTGCCGACGCCCCTTTCAAATAATTAGGAGTCAATTATTTTAGATTTTTTGATTATTGTATAAATTAGGAGCGAAAAACAGATATTTCATACAAATTTTTAAATGCTCCTAACTCTTGTAACTTTAAAAAAATTAAATATAAATCATACGTATGGGCCTAGCTATGGTTGATATACAACAAATTGTGTCATAATATTTTCAATTATGTCAGTATCCAGAGAGGAAATTGAGGACTACCTTTGTATGAAAAGGCGCAGCATGAAATTTCGCGCGTCTTAAAAATATGTCTGTGGCATAGACTAGCAATCCTCTAGACCGAGTTTAGAAATGCAACCGATGATGCCAAAAATGCGGGGGTGCGCGGGACGAGGTGAACGAAGTCCCGTGCCGTGATTGGTCCGTTTAAAGACACGGACGTCACACAGAGACACTTTCGACTCGAACATGGAGTAAAATTACCGTATGTGTGGCAGAGGGGGTAGCGCGACTATGCACAGTCTGGAGGATGTTTTGTCTGTGGTCTGTGGTAAAAATATCATAGTGTATTGAAGACATGTTTTTGCAGGTGTACGTGATATTGAGCCGCTCCTGCTCTCACCCCGACGCTCCGGAGACCAAACACGCCATTAGGGTCCAAGAATACTGGAGCCACATGGTGGTACGGACCATCGACGGACCCGACACTGTGAGTACTTTTACGTAAAAGCACAGAAGAAATAATAGTACTACCGTACAGAAAGGACACTTCCTACAAACCCGAAGTTTGACAGCGGTTCAGGGTCGAATCATGCTATCCCTTTTTAATATATGGCAGTATCCCTTTCGGCTATTTAGGGTTGTCAAAATTCAAGTAATCATCTTATCTGTGGTCGTGCACGCAAAAGGAAGTCAAGTGGTGCCAACCCTAATAATTGCTCGGAGCAATGCTGAGCCGAACGGAGCCGAGTTTGACCGAAGTCAGGAGTGTCTCCCCACTGGTAAAAGGTTCCCTACGGCTCTTCAAGGTTGGGTTAACATCTCTTTTTGGCCCAGTGGTCAGTACCGTCCTTACCGTGCACACGGGGCCCGTGCCCAGGGCCCCCATCCTCAGGGGGCCCCGAAGGACAGACAGTAACAGTATATTTGATTACCCATAATAAATAGAAGATCATAGTAGAAGAAATGTTTGTTCGATTTGCTTTCTTTACTTTCCAAAAGGGCCCCAAGTTCTTATGAGCCCAAGGGCTCTAGCATAGTTTAAGATGGACCTGCCAGTGGTTGACTGGTAGAGTATGCCTTAAGGCATTATGTCACAGAATAAATAATAGCACTACCGTACAGAAAGGAAACTTCCTACAAAACCGAACTTTGACAGCGGTTCAGGCTGGAATCATATTATATCACCTTTCTAATATATGGCACTGTCGCTTTCGGCTATTTTGGTTGTCAAAATTCAATATCTTATCTTTAGTCGTGCACGAAAAAGGAAGTCAAGTTGTGTCAACCCTAATAATTGCTCGGAGCAATGCCAGGCGTGGATCACTCCGCGATTTCGTCGTTTTGCTACAGATAGCTACAAGTACATCCGTTCCACACCAAGTTTGGTGGCTAGCCATAAGCCGCGCGTGGCGCTGTCGCCACCTAGCGGCCATATCTGTCCTGATCGTGACAGACTCGTTTTGTTAGAGAGTGTGTTCTGTACCTATAGTTCGTTTTTTTAGCATTAGAAATAAGGTAAACAATCTTGATGCGTCTTTTAATTGAAAAACACTTTTTTAAAATAAGTTACGGCAAATATGCAACAATTATGAATCTAATACGATCATTTATATTCTTCTGCTTTCATAAGTAATAGTTATTGATTTTTAAAAAGCGTTTTTCAATTAAAAGACATGTCAAGATCGCTTACCTTCTTTCAAGTTCTTTCTAATGCTAAAAAAACGGACTATAGTACTATTATTTATTCTGTGGCAATGCTAAGCCGAACGGAGCCGAGTTTGTCCGAAGTCAGGAGTTAACAATAATACAATTTTGATATGTATATACAGGTGGGTATGGAGTTCGTGCTAACGTACTACGACGAGCCATCCGTCGGCGGTCTGCCGTCCGGGGTCTCCGCCTGGGCCACGGGCCGCGCGGCGCCGTCCTACCTCGCGCGCATGCACCGCGCCGCGCTGCACTACCGCAAGTGGCGCGCCATGCACACGGTACGTAGCGGCAGCTGCCATAGACGAAACGTCAGTAGATTGTCTACCGACAGGCGTGTCGGCCTGAACCTGACAAAAAGACTACGCGATCTTGACATGTCTTTTAACTGAAAAACTCTGTTTTAATATCAGTATCTATTACTTATCAAAGCAAGCGAATGTAAATAATCGTATATGATTCATTATTGTTACATATTTGCCGTGACTTATTTCTCAAAAGTGTTTTTCAATAAAAAGACACGTCAAGATTGTTTTCACCCCAGCAGCTCGAACAAGGGTACTTTGCTTCTTAAAAACAGTGAGCAAAATGCGATTTTACTCACGGAGTCATTTTGTCTCACTCAGTGAGCAAAATCGCATTTTGCTCACTGAGTGAGACAAAATGACATTCAAGTGATCTTTATAGTCAAATGTCATTTCAACATGCGGGGTCTAATACAAGTCCCTCTAGTATGTTCTCACTGCTTAGGGTGAAAAATTTTGTGTACTACACGAGATCAAAGTTATTTACATCTCGTGCGCTTTTGAATCCCTTAATACGCTCAAGATTCTAAATTAGATTCACGAGCGTAGCGAGTGAATCTATTATAGAATCTTTCGCTTGCACGGGACTCAAAATAAGCACTCGAAGAAATATCAAACTTTGATCTCTTGTTGTACAAATAACTATTTCACCACACCAACTGGTAAAGGCTCTCTTGATTGTTCAAAAACCTGTAGCAAAATTGCATTTTGTTCACATGTGAGGCAAAGTAATATAATGCAAATTTTGAGTTGTTTTCTTATGTTTGCTGGTTGAATTGACTTTTAAATGATGATTTTGAATGATAAATATTTGATAACATTAATTTGGATTTGATTTGGTTTGTTTTTCTTTGATATCTTACAGTTCATATTTTCTTCGAGTTGGTGTGGTGAAAAACTTAGTGTTTCACTCGGGGACAAAGATCCACGTACTTTGAAAGCCTCGCAACGCTCAAGATTACATTTTTCGATTTTGGAATCTTCCGCTTGCTCGGGTATCAATATTAGCACGAGCGGTTAAACAACAACTTTGCTCCTTTGTAAAACAAATAACTATTGCCTTTTTTCTAATGCTAAAATAATGGTAGCTCTGTTTTACTATGTACTTAGAGACTACTTAATAAACATGATGTTAAAATATTTTCATTAAGGAAACTGTAAGTCTAGTTTTAAGAAAAGTTCCAGTGTTATATGGATGGTGTTTAGCAAAAGTGTGTCATCCTGCATCTATATTGCAATAAAATGTCAACTTTAAGCGTCAATTTTTTGAGTTGAAATCTTATTGAAAAATTAATGTGGGTTGACACATTATTGCTTATCGGCATCCAATATAACTATAAAAGACTGTTTGTTTCTTAAATAAATAAACTAAATTAAATATATCCCAGGACCCGCCAGACTTCGAGCCGTTCGACGCGGAGCAACCCACGCCTCGGCCCGTGGGCCACAAGCCACGCGCGCCGCACATACCACGCATCGTCAACGAACTAGAATTAGAGGCTAGTATATACGCTTACTGTAATATCACAGGACAGGAAAAAAAGGCGCTGGTGGCCTAGCGGTAACTAGAGTTGAGCGTGCGACTTTCAATCCGGAGGTCGCGGGTTCAAACCCCGACTCGTGCCTGTGTATAGAGAAATGAGTAAGGATAGAGTGCTATTCAAAATTTCAAATTCAAATTCAAAATTATTTATTTCATGTGATTTACGTACACACATAGCAATACACAACAATAAACAATAAACTTACAAGAATTACACATAAACACAACATATACACATTAAAATTGACACTAATTTTTGCTACCACTGTATCACACTTGTAGGGGAATGTAGTCCCTCACAGTGGAGCATTATGGGACAGTCTGGCTTTTCCGCTATCATTCTCAAGATGGTGTTGGGACTGTCCCGCACCCGGCGCACCAGGGATGCGGCGCGCACACGCAAGGTCGCCTGAAAACAATCGACGCCCGCCTCAGCAAACATCCCTGATGCACTACAGAAGCGAGGCAGTCCCATCATCACCCGGAACGCGTTATTATATTGGACTCGAAGGGCCCTATAAGCCCGTTGCGAATACTGAACCCAAAGGCTGCAGGTACACAGGGAAGTACAGAACGCTCTAAAGAGAGTGATCTTTACCCCCCTGGAGCAACCCGCAAACCTTCGTGCTATCATATTTGCCCGCACCGACAAGGCCCTTCGTTCCCTTTCAATATCTATATCGTCCTTGAGGTCGGCCGCAACAACATGACCTAGATATTTAAATTGGGTTACTCGGTCCATTGGACTGCCATTAAGATATATTGCGGGAAACTCTGAAGACCTGTTGCGGCCGCTCTCAAAGACTACATATTGGCTCTTCTTCTCATTATATTTGAGACCGTGACTCACCGCATAGTCCTCACATATCTTGAGCAGCCTACGCATGCCACAGACCGAGGCGCTCAGCAGCACCATGTCGTCCGCGTAACTGATGTTGTTTACACAGACTCCGTCTATATGGCATCCGACATGGATGCTGCTGAGCTCCTCGATGAGTTCGTTCACATACAGGTTGAAGAGCGTTGGTGAGCTCAAACCCCCCTGCCTCACCCCGCATTCCAACCTGTATTCGTCCGACAGCGCATTTGACCATCTAACGCAGTTGACCTGGTTTCCATACCAGTACCTAAACATACGTACTGTTTCCGGTGGTATACTGGTTTTCCTTAATTTTTCCCATAGTATGTCATAGGAAACCAGGTCAAATGCCCTAGAAAGGTCCAGGAAACATGCAATCACTGGGGTCTTGCTCTTGGTGTAATACTTGACAGTATGCTTCAGACACAGTATTGCAGATTCTGTAGACAAACGCGGTCGAAAGCCAAATTGGTTGTCATGCAGTTTTATATGCTTACTTAGCTGTGAATTAAGCACACTGTCAAATACTTTGGCTATAATCGTTGCCAGTGATATCGGTCTGTAATTGTTTTTTGCTATACTGTATGCAATATTATTTGCGTTATTTGACACATTGTGACTGACGTATATAGAGATGTAACTAACCCAAATCGATTGTCACAGCAAGCGATTACGATTGGATGGCACGTAGACTGAGGTATCGAATTGTGACGTATAATTAATTTTTATTAGAGATTTAAATAAAGCTAGAATTATATGGTTTTCCCGCAAGGTAAATGCATTTAATACACCGACCGAGTAGGTCGCACCCATCGTCAAAATCTAAACTAACTGGGGATCTATTTTAAAGTTTATTTATGTTATTTCTGTGTCAAATTTGTTGTCTGTTAGGTGACGATAAATATATCCATATTTACAGTTAATTATCCACCTTTTCCTTACTTTTATTAAAAGAAAAATGAAAAATTCATATCGATTTACTTAGACTACTACCGATTCATAAAGGTGGTGTCCGGCCAACCCTAAAATAAAAAAAAAAGACGTAGAACGTAAACGTTCGCAGTGCATTTGTTTTCCTTTGTGATTTCGATGTGCAAGACATTTTACGTTGTATTGCTGTTGTGAGTGACAGATGTCAAATAACGCAAATAACGATGAACACAGTATAACATACATCAGTTTTCTTGCCGAAACGCGTGTTACTTTCGTGGTCGACATCTAGCGTCAAGTTTGGTAAGAAAATGTATGGAGTTAGCGCTCTATCCTTACTTATGTCTCTGTGGTCCTGTGATATTACTTTTTATTCTTCCTCGTGTTGTTCCGGCATGTTACCACGGCTCATGGCAGCCTGGGGTCCGCTTGACAACTAATCCCGAGAATTGGCGTGATACTATTTTTTACGAAAGGACTGTCATCTGACCTTCCAAGTTCCAACCCAGAGGGTAAACTAGGATTAGTCCGGTTTCCTCACGATGTTTTCCTTCACTGAAAAGCGACTGGCAAATATCAAATGATATTTCGTACATAAGTTTCGAAAAACTCATTGGTACGAGCCAGGGTTCGAACCCGCGACCTCCAGATTGAAAGTTGCACGCTCTTACCGCTAGGCCACCAGCGCTCCACTTGTATCGTAATACATATATTATTAAATACAGTCAACATCCCTATGCACACGTCACGCGACACATCGTTCGCTATTGTTAGGCGTGGCTCACTCCGCGATTTCGTCGCTTTGCTACAGGTAGGTGGCAATTTTGGTGGCTAGCCATAAGCCGCGCGTGGCGCTGTCGCCACCTAGCGGCCAAATCTGTGCTGATCGTTTTGTTAGCGAGTGAGTCTTCTGTACCTAGTACTATTATTACATTTTTACATTTTGTGTGCACAGTCATCGAAGCACGGCCCTACTCTGGACGAGTTGTACGCGCCGCGGGACCAGAGCACGCAGACAGACGCACACACACAGGACAGACATCAGGTATACAACTCCTTAAAGCTGGCCATACACACTAGGGTATGCCTGCGCAGTTTTACCTGTGCAGTTAAACTGCACAGGTAACACACACGGCAGCGGTAAACCTGCACAAACTCTCAGTTGTGTAGCCATGGCACCGTCGTCAGCTGTGCTTGATGTTGACGGAGCACTTTGAAAGGAATTAAAAATATATCCTGAATATTACTGAATCTATCTAAGAATAAACTGAAATAATATAATTTGTTCTTATACTGTCTAAGGATGTTAAATAAACTCTATATTAAAAAGCAGGACACTATTATGAGAACCGCTATAACTCCAAATGAGAAATTAACAGTACCATTGCGATTCCTTGCTACTGGAAGGTCATACGGATGTCTTATGAGACATTTTTATGCAATCGCAATCTACGAGTATTTGCGGACTACAATCTCCGCGATCAACTGAGACCTGCGCAGGCGAACGCCACACACGCTCAGTTTTACCTGAGTTCAAGAGCGCACGGGTAAAAAATATGTATTTTCATATTTGCACAGGTCAACTGTGCAGTCGTAGAAAACTGCACAGTCGAATGCCACAGGCGCTCCGTTTTAACTGCGCAGTTGAACTGTACAGGTAAAACCCTAGTGTGTATGGCCAGCTTAATAGGGAGTATTACTGCAATGTTCTGCCGCCAGAGTGCAGCACTAATTTGTTTAGAGTTCATTTTTTTAGCATTAGAAAGAAGGTAAGCAATCTTGACGTGTCTTTTAATCGAAAAACGCTTTTTAAAAATCAGTAACTATTACTTATGAAAGCAAAAGAATATAAATAATCGTATAATGATTCATAATTGTTACATATTTTGCCTTGACTTATTTTTGAATAGTGTTTTTCAATAAAAAGGGACGTCAAGATTGTTTACCTTTTTTCTAATGCTAAAAAAACGAACTATAGTAAACCACAGAGTACCTTAAACAGTTTTTTGACAAGTTTTCACTATTACATTGATGCATCAAGACGGTTTACAGGTGGCCTACCGCGAAACGCGAAAATCGAAATTTCTTTATCTCCCTCTCTATCGATCGAAGGCAAGAATGATAGAGAAGCAGACCGAACTTCCGACTGTCGTGTTTCACGGTAGGCCATGTGATTGGCCTAGTGACGCCCTCTACGCAGAGTTTGCGTAATATTCCCTATTAAGTTAGTACGAGGGTCGCACTGAAATATTCGGGAATGGGACACTTAGAAATAACATAATAGAAAGAGGCATATAATTTATAAAAATGTAACTCTTTATAAAACTTTTAAGGTATATTCCATTTGGTTGTCATTTGTATTTAAGAATTACTGGCAATTTGAAAATTGTATGTCGAACATTATTTGAATTTTTGACCAAGTGATTTTTCGGATCATATTTTTAAACGGTTTTCAATATGCCCTCAGCGAACAAATAAAAGTTACAAAGGGCTTCTCTTATTTTTTTATGAACTAGAGTTCATCGTACGCTCGTTTGCAGTTAAAATTAAATATGAAAGTCACTTTCATTTTATCCCATGGGTGATCTTAAAGAAGCATGTCATTCCAAAGCGACGTCAAAAATTAAAATCGCATTTGTGCTGTTAATTAAAAAGACTGCCAAAAAAGTTGCATGTCGGCAGATTTCGACATTCCTAAATATTCATATGACAACAGTAAAAAAATCTTTTATATACATATATATGTAAAAAAAACTTCAATTCCGTTGGCTACTCCACGAATTTCATACAAAACCACTAAGGCCCCAAAATCGCCATACAAAAAGGACTTTGGGATTATGAGCCGTGTGCATTACAGAATGATTACTTTCAAAAGAAAATTTATATGCGTGGTCAGTTTGAGTTTAAGTATGCATTAAAATAAAGATTGACTGTCTAGATGCGACAGTTTTCTCTATTCCCGACATTTTCAGTGCAACCCTCGTATGAACCAGGTTTAACCTTTAGGGCCAGCCCAACCTAGCGTCTCCCGCGCGTCGGAAGCTATGAATAGATCCTTTGTTAAATGAGACCTACTAAAGTTCGTTTTTTTTAGCATTAGAAAGAACTTGCAAGAAGGTAAGCGATCTTGACATGTCTTTTAATTGAAAAACGCTTTTTAAAAATCGGAAACTATTACTTATGAAAGCAGAAGAATATAAATGACCGTATTAGATTCATAATTGTTACATATTTGACTTAATTTATTTTTAAAATGTGTTTTTTAATTAAAAGACACATCAAGATTGTTTACCTTATTTCTAATGCTAAAAAAAAAACGAACTATAGTGATGTACCGACTATTGATTTGGCCGACTAGCCGACTAATCGGCGCTCGGATAGCCGATTAGTCGGTCGGCTAATCGGCCAGATCATTAGTTTGTCCAAGTTCGGTTCAAATGCACTTAAAAACAACCGTTTTACCCCTTTCGTCACGCTATTCATCACATTCTATCGCTACTAAGGCCATCATCAGGGTATGGGTTTCATACGATAACCGGTCAATCGGATATGAGAAAGCAACCACACGGTCAATACTTTAACAACAGTTTTCGTAAGCACTATACGAATTAACTATCTGGGAGTTATATTATATAAATGATAATCAGGAATACTTAATTAGTACTTACTTAGTACACAGCCGGGGGACAACTAAGGAGCAAGCCGCGCGGTGGGCATTCCGTATAGCGCGGGGAATGCTGACCACGTAATCTGTCCCTATAAGCACCCTAGATAGGACTTTGGGTGAATAATGTAGGTGAAAAGCTTATGGTAAATATTTGCAGTTTATTTATTTTTGCCCCGTTTTTCTGTTACAAGTGACAAGTGCCGACTAATCGGCCATTTTTGCCGACTAATCGCCGACTACAAATGAGGCCGGATAGTCGGCTATCCCGACTAGTCGGTGACTAGTCGGTACATCCCTAATACCTACATATTATTTTCCATTTTGGTCCAGGTGCACGGCTGTCCAGTGCTTTAGGATCTTATTGTTCGGATTGACAGTAAACAGCGCCATACGTTTGCCCAGACCGAAGCTATACGACACAAATTCAGGTACTTTTACTTTAGTCCGCAACTTACAACTATGGTCCAAATCAAAGACATATGTAACTTCATATAAGATGAATAAAGTCTAAGGAAAAAAACGTCGGACATCAAGAAAAAGTCATTCTCGGATAGATGCCGCACCTTTGGCATATGCTCGGCTAGATGGCGTGACGACACCGTTTCATATTTATCAATTTTAACACATAGATATCAGTGAATGAACATGGATCAAAATGATATAAAAATAATAAAATCATTTATCCATATATATACATTTCCTTGATAATTTAATACGTTTTCATTTTGAGTTTTAGTCGTGTGTCGATAGATGACAGTAAATTTACTGTGATTACAAAATTTACTATGACAGGACCCCTCTATACTATCCTTTTTGGTCCAAATTCAAACAGTAAAATTGTATAAGTGTAGTACCCAAACTCGTCAAGAGATGGCGCCACCTCCGAGATAGAACTCGCTAACGATGTGTCGACGTAGAATCATGACCTCGGAGAGTCAAAATTTTTTTTATATACGATGCACACGTCAGCTGATGCTGTCAGTCGCTTCCACTGCGGCCCCTAAACCTGGCTCCGCTCAAATGGTAACAAAGCCAGTGGGAGGTAACGGCCGGTAGCGATAAAGCTGACCCGTGCCCAGTCGTCCGCACAATGACGACGGATGATCCCCACGAGAATGGGGGGTCTAATAGAAGACAGTCTCCGAAGCAGGAATGCTGAGAGACTCCTCACACCCTCCCAAAAGAGGGTGTCGAAATAAACAAAACGACGGAGCGGATTAGTGCTAGCAAAGACATGTATCTTCGGATAAGATGAATAAAGTCTAAGGAAAAAACCATTCTCGGATAGATGGCGCACACACCTTTGGCCTATGCTCGGCTAGATGGCGTTGACGACACCGTTTGATTTTTAACACATATCAGTGAATGAACATGGGTCAGTATGGAACAATAAAAATTAAAAATCATTTATCCGTAAACATATTTTGATTAATTTATACATTTTCAATTTTATTTTAAGTTTTAATCGTTTATCGATAGATGGCAGTAAATGTACCGTGACTACAAAATTTACTTTGGCAATAGCCCTCTACCTATACTATCTATTGTCTTTGGTGCTAGGTTGGCTGCATTCAAGCTATTCAACACCTATCAAACCTCAAAAAACCCAAGTCAATTTTTGCGCTTTTGAATTTGGAACTGTCTTTTATTTCTATAAGGGCCACTTGCACCATTCACTAACCCGGGGTTAACCGGTTAAACCTGGAGTTATCATGGTTGTCAGTACAATTTCACAGTGGGTTAACGGTTTAACCGCTGAACCCCGGGTTAGTAGGATGGTGCAAGAGGCGCTCAGAGTTCAAAACTCGAATTTAATTTGTACTTGTACAAGAATGCGGGGACTTACGGTTAATCATGCGAACTATTATGTCTGTAAGGAATGCAAATCGGTTATTTTTCGTATGGAAATAACCGCGGTTTCGGTTAAAAACCGATTATTTCCATACAAAAAATAACCGATTTGCATTCCCTTTGTCAACGGTGCGGTGTCTCTGTCGAGACGCCTGCTGAGGTCACAGTAGTTTTAGACACAAATATCTTTGGCCTTTCCCCGACTATAGTTCGTTTTTTTTAGCATTAGAAAGAACTTCGCAGAAGTAAGCTTGTGGTTCCAAATCCGGCACTTTTAGCGGTAATAATTTGAAGTAAATTATATGTATTGACCATGCTACATTAGATAATTCAATAATTATTAACAATTAAAGAGCCTGATAAAAACTGCACGCTTGCTTCTGTGGAGTTCTTTCTAATGCTAATAAAAACGAACTATAGATGGCAATACTTTTTGTCATTTAACACATATCAATGAAAAATAAGTTTACAGTACAGTCAGCAGCAGATATACCTGAGCGGGCAAGGTGTCCAAGAAAACATATACACTTCAATCGTCACAAAAATAAGGACATCTAAGATGTCATTTTCATGTAGGCTTTCAGTTCGTCACAAATACCTTAACTTCGGAGTTTTTCTTTAACACATACACCCTTATTTAATCACAATGACAATAACGGTTAAAAAGTCAGTGGTAACTAAGCAATCAAATTCAAGCTGCTGTCATTAATACCTATACGCACTGCCAATCACGTACGTCAGCAGCCAGGGTGCCACCAGTTGCTAAGCAGTTGTTATTTTAATGGTAACTAAGCATCAAAATTTTATCTGTTTAACTTTAAAATAAATACTCTAGCACTACGACTTGACACCTCCTTTCTTAAAGAAGTATTTTATCATTAAGTGTCAAACTTATACAATAAATAAGTAGGTTCTACTAGAATGATCGGTTTTTTTTATTTTAACTGTCATATGCGGCTGTTCTTCCAAACCGTTGATCATATTATATACCTATGTTAATATATTTATTTAGCCCACTTATTGTAGTAAAATATACTATACAGGGTGGCCCATTTAGATCGGCCAGTATGGGAAAATCTGATACTATAAGATATACACCGATCTCTTCTTAGGAATCATGTCATCGATTTTAGTAACACGAAAAACTGCATACATACATTAAAAAAAATGTGTACTCAGCTCGGGAATCGAACCCCGAACGTTTTGAAAAATAAAACTAAGACTATTTCTATTTAGATATCGATTGTGTAGGTCTTAAACAATAAATGTTACTATGAAACATGAATAACATGATGTCTGAAATTAATAAAATGCATTGTTTTCATATCCTTTAATTTAATTTAGTCAGTTTTCGAAGAGACCAGCATTTTTAGGGTTCCGTACCCAAAGGGTAAAACGGGACCCTATTACTAAGACTCTGCTGTCCGTCCGTCTGTCCATCCATCCGTCCGTCCGTCCGTCCGTCTGTGACCAGGCTGTATCTCAGGAACCGTGATAGCTAGACAGTTGAAATTTTCACAAATGATGTATTTCTGTTGCCGCTATTATAAGTAACAAGAAATACTAAAAACAGAATAAAATAAAGATTTAATTGGGGCTCCCATACAACAAACGTGATTTTTTAGTAGTAAATATCAAATGGCATTCCGCACAGGAGTAATCTAAGTAACGTCCACTGCGGGTTCAAACCTACAACGTCCTGATAGAAAGTCGTACATACGCTACATGTGACATTATCTTCAAAAATTATATAAACTAATGCGAAATTAACATAAAACCAGAAGACACAAATTAATAATAGAAATGAAACCCAAAAAAAAAAACAAAAAGCTGTAATCTCTAGGTGCGTACGACTGAGATTTGAACCCGCGGTCTTTGCTTTGAAAAGCAAACGCCTGTTACTGAGACCACGACGTGCCTTGACAATTGGCTCTAAATTCGGCTTCAGTTAGCTTTTGCTATGTGTCATTCGTCTTGACGATTCTGTTAAAAGAAATAGTTTGCAGTAAGTTGACCGAAAGGCTCCTGTCAAATGGTTGAAGGGCAAAACGTGAGATAGATGTATGTGATGACAAGACTGTACTGCTTTCGATGATTGTCAAAACGCTTTACCTGAAATTAGCATGGCTATCTTTCATTCAATATTCGACCATACTTGTATGTTTTAAAGTTTATTTTTCCATATTGTTCAGATATATTTGGCACGTTGACCGCTTAGATACCATTGGTTTTTTGACAGCTAAGGTATCAATGACTTGTTGTAAGTGTAGAAATTAATGAATTGAGCGCTCACAAGTAAATACTACCATGACAGTCAACAACTTTTTGACAGTTTAAACGTTTACCTCTCTTTGAGCACCTGGAGTGTATAGCGACTTCTGCTGCTGACTGTACATATGGTCCTATTTTCCCGCACTAGTGCGTAAAATAGCACTTTTCGTGCGATTTCAAAAGTTTAAAGGGCCATATGTACTGTAAAACGTTGTACGATACACTTGCGAATAGGTAATTCGCAACTCGTGTCGATTTAAAACACTCCCTTCGGTCGTGTTTTAATTTATCGCCACTCGTTTCGAATTTCCTCTTTTTCGCACTTGTATCGTAAATAACTATTTTGTAGTTTTACATGTATGTAAAATGTATAATTATTGGTGCAATAAAGAATATTTACTTAATTAAATGTACGGACTCCATAATTTACTTTGACAATATTCCTCTATTTCAAATTCTCTTTGTTTACGTAATTACGTATGTACCTAGTTAGTGTTGCAATAAATAAGCGGACTGAGATCATTATTAATTACGTTGTTTTCGTCTGTGCAGAGTAAACCTACATAAGATTTTCTCAAATTATGTTGAGTATATACACCGTGTTTTTATTGAATTCCGTTAACTTCGGGGTATGGTTAAGTACGTTTAAGAGAACTAAATGGCATAGTTAATTTAAAAAAAAAAATTTTTTGCTGTTTAATTTTAAAAATTAAGTTTAAAAAGTAATTAAATGTAGCATGTAGCGTTGTTGTAAGACGGGCATTACATTTAACACAACCAAACAATTGAAATCTGTGACATATCAATGTCATTTCGAACATCGATCGACCGAGATTGTACTTAAGTTTAGTAGCAAATGTATGAACTCATTCTAAACACTTATCAATATGTAAACCGGCCCTAAGGCAAGTGTACACGCTTGTAGAGGCCTTATAGGAAAAAAATAAAATATTGATTATCTCCGAAATGGAGTTAATTAGAATATCGGTGTCTTTGAGAAAGTTGCTTGATTTAAGCTCAGGAATGCACCCTTGAAATTAACGGAAATAAAAACAAAACAAAAGAAATAGCATTAGTATATCAAAGCTCCAAAATAAATGTAACGGATACAAATCATAAAGTCCCGTTAAGAATCAAACGTTAATAACTGGACCATAGTTGTAGTATAGGACTATAGTTACCTGAGTTTACGGTATCTATGGTTCGTTTATTAGCGTTAGAATGAAGGTAAGCGATCTTGACATGTCTTTTTATTAAAAATCACCATCGAAAACGAAATCGCAGCAAATATATTAGAATTTATTCCTTTATAAAACATAGTTTTACATGTCAATTACAGTATTTCATATTTACATCATTTAATCATCATCATCTATTTATTTAACCATAAATCATATACGATCTATTACATTCTTTTGCTTTCATAAGTGCCACTTGCACCATTCCACTAACCCGTGGTTAAGCAGTTAAACCATTAACTTAATGTCAAATTGTACTGGTAACCATGGTAACTCCAGGTTTAACCGATTAACCCCGGGTTGGTGGAATGGTGCAAGTGGGCCTAACCCCCTTATTCATAAACGTTTACTAAAGTTGACAAGCCGATAATAATCGTTTGTCCCTTTCCGACGTATTGGTATGATGGAAAGGGACAAACGATTATTATCGGCTTGTCAACTTTAGTAAACGTTTATGAATAGGTAATTTTTTAAAGCGTTTTTCAATATGTTTTAATAAAAAGACACGTCAAGATTGGTTACCTTCTTTCTAATGCTAAAGAAAACGAACTATACCATCGAGCTGATCTTATGATGGACACCGGAGGTGGTCATAGGAACTCCACCCCACACAAACTGAACACAAATACAACAACAACACAACACACAACAGCAACAACAGTTCCTATGAACTCTATGATAAAATAAAATAACCTCATTGTGTTTCGGTTTATTAGAATAGGGGTGTTTCCTCTACTTAAAATAAATTATTTCACACCTTGTACGAAATAAAGCACCATATAATTATTAGAAAAACATTCATAGCAATTATTTTTAAACACAATTTCTATTTAATAAATCGGATTGAAATATAAAAAGTAGGTGAGTTGACCGTGACGTCACTATACTCATTCCATATTAGCAAATCGTTTTGACAGTTCTGAAAAAGAAGCCGATTGGACTAGTAGGAAAGTAGCCTGTGTCGATGTAGTTAACTCTTGAAATAAAAGTACGTTCGGCGATAAAAATTGTATCAGCTGGGCTAGCACATGATTACCGCGACAGTATCTCGCCTCGAGATCTACCCATCCTTCTTTAATTAATACAGTCATAGTTCGTTTTTTTTTAGCATTATAAAGAACTTACAAGAAGGTAAGCGATCATGACATGTCTTTTAATTGAAAAACGCTTTTTAAAAATAATAAACTATTACTTATGAAAGCAGAAGAATATAAATTATCGTATTAGATTCATAATTGTTACATATTTGCCGTAACTTAATTTTAAAGTGTGTTTTTCAATTAAAAGACACATCAAGATTGTTTACCTTATTTCTAATGCTAAAAAAACTAACTACAGAAAAAGACGGGTAGTCTATCTCTCGGCGAGATACTGTCGCGCCAATCCTATGCTTGGCCTACAGAAATGAAATTTACGTCAATAAAACTTATACAACGTGTATATTTATCAACTGCCATTATATTTTTTCAGACAAACTCCGATGTTGGTGACAAATTGATTGACAAGGTGACAGCGAAGGACGTCGCACCAGAACAGGCGAGAACGGGCGACACAGTCAAAGTTACTGAGAAAATCAAGTCCAGTGATAAGGTAAGTTTTGTGTTGTTATGTTTGTGTGATCATTTGTTTTTCCCCGAATGTATAACAATATAAATAACTAAAATACGTAGATTTTTTATCGAATGAATGTTGCGCTAAGTTAAGTTTAGCAAGTTTTTTTAAAACTGTATTTTGGAAAGTACATATTAACACTGTATATACACCGTACAAGGCACAGCGTAAATTTTGTCCTGTGTTCGAATCCTGGTAGGGATATTTATTTGTATATTTATCACAGATCTTTGTTACTGAGTTGTGGATTTTTTCTACGTATACAGGCTGCTTCCTGCAACAGGAGCAATAAATTAAACTAAACATCAACATCAACATCAACATCAACATTTATTCAGCAAATAGGCCACAAGGGCACTTTTACACGTCAACATTGAATTTACATAAAAGCAAAAATAATAACATCAACAATTTTATAAAATAAAACTAACAATTCAATCTAACGTATTACAATTACTAAGAGATGTATATGGTCTCTTAATGTCGAATTACATACAAAATACAGATAAAAAAACACACACAAAAAAAATCTATAATATTTAGAGGTGTAAATGTCTCTAGGTGTCAGAACTATAAGATTATATAGTTTATCAAGTTATCCTTAGAGATGTATAAGGTCTCCAAGAGTCAATATCCTGTATAATTAATACATTCATTAAAAGAAAAGAAACATACGAGAACAGAATGAGGCGTCTCACTGTAATTAATTAATAAAAGTTACTAAGTATAATAAGCTCGTGTTAGCTTAACAGACCAGTCTCCACAAACAGCACCCGTTCACGAGTATGACGCGTATCTCAGCCATCGCCTCCCTCAACCTTCATTCGGGAAAGTGGCGACCCGATCAACAACGCCACCGTAAGCAAAGACTTTTAAGCGAGCATGACATGTTCAAGCTACCGGCCTATATTAATATTAAAATAGTAATAACATGTAGCTGTAAGACACGGCATTTTGTGCTCATATGTTACATAAAAAGACAGTAATATAGCTTCACATAATTACTAGCCTAAGTTGACTTAGAGATGTAAAGGTCTCTAAGTGTCAGAAACATTAAAAATATAGGTAAGTATGTACAATCAAAAATAAAAATCAAATAAATAAATATGTACTTAGAGATGTATAAGGTCTCCAAGTGTCCAAAACTAAAATTAAATTAAACAATATAATCAAGCGAGAACATCATTGTCTCATGTGTCAATTCTACTGTGTCAACACTAGCATATTTAATTCACAATGTAAAAAAAAACAATATTTATTTAATTCTTATTATACTAATGAAATCAAGCTACCGGCTTAAAAGCATCTCTATCGTTTATAAAATCATTTACAGTGTAGTACGCCTTACGTAACAAGGAGTGCTTAATGTGCGACTTAAATTTATGAAGTGGTAAATCCACTACATCAGTGGGGACTTTGTTATAAAAACGTGTACAGTTCCCGACGAAAGACGTACTAACCTTACGGAGGCGGTGGGCGGGCACAGCAAGTTTATGTTTGTTTCTAGTGTTATAGTTATGGATATCACTGTTAACCTTGAATTCGTGGATGTTTTTCCGAACATACATAATATTCTCTAGTATGTATTGAGATGCAACGGTAAGAATGTTAACTTCTTTGAATTTCTCTCTTAGGGATACTCGAGCGCCCAGTCCATAGATGGAACGTACAGCTCGTTTTTGCAGCACAAATATTGTCTGAATATCTGCCGCTTTTCCCCACAACAGAATTCCATAAGACATAACACTATGGAAGTAACTAAAGTATACCAGCCTGGCCGTCTCTACGTTTGTCAGCTGTTTGATTCTCCTCACTGCATAGGCTGCTGAACTAAGTTTTCCGGCTAGAGTGCCTATATGTGCATGCCATTGCAGTTTGGAGTCTAGAGTGACTCCCAGGAAAACAGTTCGGTCCTCAAATTCCAGCGTATCACCTTTTATTTTAATCTTGCTGTTATTTACCTGCTTGACGTTAGGTAGCGTAAACTTGATGCATTTGGTTTTCTTGGCGTTCAAAAGCAAATTGTTTGCCGTAAACCAGTTTACAATGGTAGATAGCGCGTCATTAATGCTCTCGAAGCTATTTTCCTTTCTGTCCACTTTAAATATAAGGGAAGTGTCATCTGCAAATAACACTATATCATGTCTATCTTGCACAACTTTTGGTAAGTCATTAATGTATACCAAGAACAGGAAGGGACCAAGAATTGAACCTTGAGGCACTCCGAGGGCTAAAGGTTGTACTCCTCAAACTGACCAACATTTGTTCAGCAACTTTAAAAAAATATGAATCCTTTAGACTTCCTCTTTTTCATACAAAATAAATATTGCCTTCAATGTACGCTGACATCAGTGTGTTTGACGTTACTTGTCACGCTTTTAACATAACAAAATTTGCAATACATTGCGTGTTAGAATAAACTTAAAAGTGTAATAAAAATCGAACCATGAGTTATTTTCAAAAGTTGCTGAACAAATGTTGGTCAGTTTGAGGAGTACAGCCTACAGTTTAATATATTGCTCCTGTTACAGAAAACACACTGTATTAAGTATTTATCTATATCTATTATGAATCTCGGCGGCGCTTAGAGCTTGACGCCAAGCGCGATAGAATAAAAGCCAGACCACCTGCGGCAATACCGTATAACTAGGTATGTTAACGGTGTGCTCACATGCCCGCAATGTTCGCGAACTTTTACTAACAAGATCGGCTACATCAGCCACTTGCGAGCACACCAGCGACAGCAACGGAGTTGACAGCAGTCGCCGTGGCCGAAGTCGGCCGTGGAGTTATTATTATTATTATATCTATTATACAGTAACCATACAGCACAAGCCTTATCAAGCTTACTGCAGGGACTAGGTAAACTTAATGTGTAAGATTTACCCCTATTATTTAATTGAATTATATTACGTAATTTCGGAAATCAGGTAATCCCGAAAATCGCTTATATTCCGTCGTGATAAGTGCCGCTTTCCGGAATTATGCGCCACTTTTTTCGTATGTTTCCTTTCGTAATTGGCCGAGTACACCTTATTTATTTATCTCCTAAATGGGTCACATAGATTTTACAGTTTTCAATAACTTGTACGCAGAGGCTATACATACGAATAAGTTTTTTGACATAATATTTGTATGTAAAAAGGATGAGGAACCCAAAGTAACGGAAAAAGTCGAATCGGACGAGTCGAGTAAAGAGTCAGAGTCACAAGAGGCTGCCGAGAGCGAACCGGCGAAGGAGGTACGGATAACCCTCGTAAACACTAACCCCCTTATTCATAAAACTTTACGGGCCTGTTTTAGTTAAACTATGTTTTCACCACACCAGCTCGGTAAGGCTTACTTTGCACTTCAAAAACTGATAGCAAAGTTGCATTTTATTCACATGTGAGGCAAAGTAATCAAATGCCATTTTTGAGTTGTTTTCTTATGTTTGCTGGTAGAATTGACGTTTAAATGATGATCTTGGATGATAAATATTTAATAACATTCATTTGGATTTGATTTGGTTTGATTTTGTTGATATTTGAATGTAAAAGTTTATTGACAAGGTAGATATTTTACATTTAACATTTGCTTTAGGTTGGAGTGGTGAAAAATTTTGTGTTTCACTCGGGGGCAAATTTTGTTTAACCCTCGTGCTTTGAAACCCTCGCAACGCTCAAGATTCCGTTTTTCGAACCGCTCACTACGCTCGTGGTTCAATTTTGGAATCTTTCGCTTGCTCGGGTATCAATATTAGCATCAGCGGTTAAACAACAACTTTGCCCCCTTGTACAACAAATAACTATTTATCCCTTTTCTACAAATGCATAAGTCAAAATGGCAGATAAGGACAAACGATTATTAGCTAATTGAGGCTTGTAGCGCGTTTATGAATAAAGGGAAAAGTCTATTTACAGGTATACTATAGGTATACATACATATAACTTTCATTAATCACTTCTAATTAAATACAATAAATTGATCAATAAAGGGGCCCACTGATTAACAGTCCGCCAGACGGTAATGGCCTGTCAGTTGGAACAAAATTTTGACAGTTCCGAACGACTGACAGGCCGATACCGTCCGGCGGACTGTTAATCAGTGGGCCCCTTTATAGGAAATCGTCGGGTGACAAGCAAAAGTCACTAAGTACATACTATCAAAAAATTAAAGTAACAATGCACTTTATTACACTTGTAACACGGTTCATTGTCCAATAATTTCGATGGTGTTAGTTAGTGACTTTTGCTTGTCACCCGACGAAATATCAAAAAATAGATAAGAAGTTTTAGAAAGAAACACGAATTCACATACATTAAGTACATGCTGCTCGGGCGCTTTCGCCCACACACACATACCATACATTGAGGCTTGCCTCAAGCGCCGCAAATAAGTCGCTCTGGGAAGCGGCTACATATTTGCGGCGTTTGGTGTCGAAACTTTGGGGCCGTGGTGGCCAAGTGCGCGTCGACTGTACAAAGACTTGTCGGCGCACCTAATAGAGGCTTCTGGTGACCAGTGGGCTGGCCACTATTTCGCCCAGCGTATTAGTATCGCCATACAGCAAGGAAATACGGCCAGGCTTCTGGGGACCTTGCCCGTTGACGGCGATCTGGGCCAAACTTTTTATCTGTAGGTTTTTTTTTGTACTTAAATAGTTACGTTTTTATTATGTTTGCCTATTTCTTTATGTTTATGAATAAATAATGAGCATTAGGTAATATCCTGGAGGTTGTTTCAGGGCATTCGGAAATTTCATTACGTGCATGACTTCCCCATATTCTAACAGCTAACATATGCAATATAACAAGGTGCGCATGCATTAGTTTTATTTTTGAGTAGCTGATTTAAATTAATATAGTTTTCCGCCAAAGTCTGCACCAACTTGGTCTGCAAAACTGTTAGAACATCATTTGACTTTGATTCTTATTATTTCACTGATGTGTTAACTTATTATATATTAATATTAACGCCGTCTACTCGACTATAGGTTAAAAGTATGGTGCAATCTTTACGAGCGAGGGCGCGCCATAACCTTCAGCCTCCTCTCGAGTAGATGTTCTAACAGTTTTAATCGTCTGTCGAAAGATGGCAGTAAATGTACTGTAGTTACATAATTTACCATGACAGTAACTCTCTATTTCATATTCTCTTTGGTCATATAAACAGATTAGGGCTCATCCATTAATTACATCACACGTTTAGGGGGAGGGAGGGGGTCAAGAAAATGTGACATATTGTGACATGGGGGAGGGGGGAGACACAAACTTTGTGACGTCACTTTAACTTCATCAGTAACCGAAAATTTATTTAAATTATTTTATTCGCTGTACATTTAAATAACAAGTTTTTAAAACGATAATCGTTTTTATTCGTTTAATTTTCTTTCCTAAGCAGTTTTGCGTTATAAAATTACAAAAATTACATCGTCATAAATATTTTGATAAAATATTAATAATACTTAGGTACTTACTTAATTCGATTTGGCGATTTCGTAGAAAAAATGTGACGTTACACTAGGGGGGGAGGGGTTTGCCAAATGTGACCAAGTGTGACAAAGGGGGGGGGGGGTCAAAAAACCTAGAAATTCGTGTGACGTAATTAATGGATGACCCCTTAGTAGGAAACTCATCGTTTTAGTACGAGTATGTTGGCATCTAAGTAGCTATTTCTATTTACTTAACAATAGACAATAGGATTAGCCGTCGGGCTCTATTAGAAACCTACAAACTATACTTACTAATATCACTGCAGTTTACTCTTGTCTAATTAGAACATTTATTTAGTTAAAAATTTCTCTGTAATACTTTACCATACATAAGTAAGTACAGTCAGCAGCAAAAGTTACTAAGCGGGCGAGGTGTTCAAAATTACCTTGACACGCTCTTATTCTCTTAACAATAAAGTGTCGATCTCATTTTGAACACCTCGCCCGCTTAGCAACTTCTGCTGCCGACTATAATGTGTCTTCGGTTACCGCGACATATAGGTAAATAGTTATTACAGTACATATGGTCCTACATTCCCGCACTAGTGTGGGAAACAGCACTTTCCGTGCGTATGTCAAAAGTTTAAAGGGCTATATTTACTGTGAAACGTTGTACGGTACACGTGCGAATAGGTATTTCGCAACTCCTGTCGATTTAAAACACTCCCTTCGGTCGTGTTTTAATTTATCACCGCTCGTTACGTTTTTCCTACTTTTCGCACTTGTATCGTAAATAACTAATTCATTTATCTAAAGTGATTAGGCATACCGAGTATGATAAATGTATTTTTAATTTATTATACTCGATATAATCCGTTAAAATTTTACCTAATGTAGTTAATTAATTTCTGTTTTTAAAATTTAATTTAATTTCATTTGCTATACCTTTCTCTCTCCCACAGGAACAAACAGAAGAGTCAGAGGGAGAAGAAACATCGAAAAGCAGATGGTGGCGCTACCTGTATCCGTTCTACTACTTCGTTTGAGCGTCAATTATATCTATACAGTGCAATTTTATACATAGTTCCGGTTTGTATGACGATATCCTGCCTATAGCGAATATTTAATGAATTTTTCCAATCAAGAGTAAAATGAAAATGTTGTTTGAAAATATTACTAGCAGTGATCGGACAAATCATCGTAAAACCATCAAGAATCATTTATATCTCAAAATAGGACAAGATTTATTAAAAACTCATATTATGTATAGCCTGACAAGTTCTTTTTTAGCCCTGATATAATGTCGCTACAAACAGCTTACATATAGCAACAATACGTGTACGTCATGAATAGTCGGGACAGTGTGTATTGGCATCGTGCAAGAGCGAGTGAGGTATACAATTATGTACATGTGAGTTGTAGAAGTATGTTTCCCAATCGAAACCCAATCGAAAGAGCATGTTTAGTTGATAATTAAGTATGAATAATTTACCTATCCGCCATAATTTGATTCTAAATATTCGACCTCCGTATATATATTTACCAGATTCAGTCACTCGTGGTGGTAATGGCTCATTCTTATTATAAATATTTTTGATTATAGCACTAAAGACGCCTTAAATGAGAAAAATAATAATTTAATAATTAATATTCATATTTAGTACAAAACTAACCAGTTTATTACAAACTCACTATGAAAATCAGTACCCGTCATGTCAACAAATAATTTCACAACATTGTTTAATGGAATGCTACTGAATCCCGTATCCTTTTTCTGTCGCAAGTATTTTAATGTATTTAAAATTATTTGTTTAGCATCGGTGTGAATTTTTTTGGGCATTTTGATTGCAAAATCTATTATTATCCTGAAATATTTACAATCATTTTCGATTTGTTTACATCGGTGACATTCAATGACTTTCAATGTCGGATGTCAAACAAAATAATTGCCATTAAAATAAATTAGTTCCATCGAAAATCCGCAACGTGGCGAGGGCTAAAAAGGAACTTGTTAGGCTTTACACAGTATCTTTATAAAAAATTTCCAGACTATACTCAAAACATGCAGATCAAAATTGTATCATGTTCCATACTATACCGGGTGTGGCCTGTAACATGAGCAAATAATTAAAACATAAATTGTACTCCTCAAACGGTGACACTTTTGTTCTACAACTTTTAAAAATTTTGAATTATTTAGACTCCCTATTTTTCGCTCGCTCGCTCGCCTAGACTCGCCATCGCCACGCCATATCATTATGATTGACGTTGCTTGTCACGCCTTAAACAAAACAAAATTTGCAATACATTGCGTCTTAGAATAAACTTTAACACTTTGACTACCGAGAACCCGCCTGGTAGGTACTCGTAATGTTTGCTCAGATGCCGGACAACCCGCCCAGCGGGTTGTTTTGTACGCGGATATAGACGACCGGTTTCTGGGGTAGTGCGCCGTTTTTTGCCCGGTTGCGAAAGTGTGAAAGTGTATTAAAAATCAAACCACAAGTTATTTTTGAAAGTCGCTGAACAAATGTTAGTCAGTATGAGGAGTACAGCCTACAGTTTAATTTTTTGCTCATATTACAGGCCACACCCGGTATTTATTATTGCGATAAATTGTCCGAACTCTGATTATTAGTAATGATTATTACTTAAAATGTTATTGTATACTTAAAGAAACTTACAAAATATTGAAATCAACCCAATAACCAATGAAAAATATAATTTCTAATAAGATTTTCATCAATAATCGCAGTAACGAACGGATCACCTCAAAAACATCTGACATTACGATATACAGGGTGTTACTGACCATCGGGCTTTAAATCCAGGGCTCGATTCTACTCGCTAAAATGAGCTACTTTTATTATGGCACCAACCCCGAAATCCCGAATTTTTGTTACATTTTCATACATTTTGGCTGATCAGATGTCGACGTTTTCTCTGGAAAAGCCAAAAAAATTTCCCCGTGTTTAGGGTTGGTCCCATATTAAAAGTAGCTCAGTTTAGCGAGTAAAATCAAGCCCTGGAATTAAAGCCCCATGGTCAGACACATACTGTATAGATTCTCTATGAATCGTATTGTTGGAATGACACTTTGACGTCACGTTTGTTTACATGATAAGACACGTAAGGATGAATACTTTAGTTGAAAATGAAATTATACATGTGTAGTATAGAAAATGTCCAGACTACGAAAATTATACACAATAGCTCCGTGACTTCGTTTGCGAAGAAATTAGGTATAGTTAAACCAAGTCTGCAGCGATTTCGATAGCCCACGCAGTGCAAGTGTTATTTATACGTAATGTGTATATTTCACAGAAGTTTGTTCGTTTAAAATAACACTTGCACTGCGTGGGCAGTCAAAATCGCTGCAGACTTTTCTTGGTCTAACTCTAGTATTTATAATAATTTCATATAAATCGGTTCAGCGTACTGATGTGCCGTTGGGAAGTTTCCAAAAAAACCAACAAACGTCTCTTTTCGGCCCAGTGGTTGACTGGTAGAGAATGCTTCAACCTTAAGTAATTAAGCCCACAATTTATACCTATTATTGTATGTGCAATAAAGTATACATAAATCAAAAATTGCGAAATTTCAACACGGGAAAAATATCGAAACCTTCTTACATACGGGAATCGAACTTTTCCTGAATTTCACGACATCATTTCCAACTTTTTGGAAACTTTGCAAATTGTACATGTAGTTCAGAGATATAAGCGTCAAGAGGCACAGACAGACAGACAGAGTTAACTACTTTCGTAGATATTGTTTGCATAATAAGAAAAAATGTGTATAATTTTCGTGGCCTTTCGGTTTTGTGTAAGACCTAGTGAGTATAAGAAGGTTTTAATGAATTTTAGTAAATTTTTAACCAAATTTTCTATAGCCATTCGTCGCCAAAGATTTTCATCAGTAACTAAAATATAAAAAAAAAATCGTTATAAGCTCATGCTTTTTTTTCGAATCGTCATCTATTGGCGGATAATGCCTATAGGCTTATAACTACGCTATTTTTGCTTTTATTTTTCGTGCAATAAAGTTATGGCTTAATTGAAAAATCATTGAGTTCCACAGACGTTGTCTTAAAAACTGTTACAACTAAATGAAAACCAAAAGAAATAAAATATGCATACAAAACTAGATTATATCTCATTTTTTAAAATATTTTTATAGCCGCCCATACTTCAAACCTTGCCAAGCAAAATGAAATTTTATTTTGTCAACATAAAGTTCAAATTAGAATGGAACAGTAGACCTTTTTATAGGTCTAGGGGCGGCTAGAGGTTAAATAACTAAACTGAATACATCTAAATTAACTATATTGAATGAACTACCCCGTCACATGCACACTTTTACACTACCTCAGACCACAAACCCTCAGGAATGGAGTACATTACAATACATATGTATTACTCTTGGAGCATTTAACAACTGGAGTCGCCTTTAATAGCTTACCCCTCTGCCGTAAACCTTGCACAATTGTGCAAACTTTTGTATAGACTGACATGGCTATTTGTGCGTTACGTACAAATCATGTAGAAATAGCAATACAGTTTTGTACTGAAAATGACAGCCATGACGTTTCCAGTTACTAGGTGCTCTAAGGCAGCGGTCGGCAACCTGCGGCCCGCGGGCCGCATGAGGCTCGTGAACCTGTCACTTGCGGCCCGAGTGCCGCCTTGGCTATTTTGTATGTAATAGTGACAAACGACCATGTGTCATAAAGTCATAAATATTAACAAAGTACGGCCCGCGTCACCTCCGTTAACTACTATTTGGCCCTTGGCTGCTAAAAGGTTGCTGACCGCTGCTCTAAGGTATTACTATAAAGTATATATTTGCTAGTTATATAAATTATAAAGCCATGCTATGAGAATAAACGTGTAGCAATACTGCTTTCAACGTAGTCAAGCAATACAATGCAAGTAGAAAAAATAGTTTAAGTAGATTAATAACTGCTTCACAGATTAGCAGAAAATGTCAATGTTATTGCAGAGACAAGCAAGCAACAACAAATATAATATTATCATTAAGTTGGAGGTGGCGCAACGCCATCTAGTAAGAATGTCGAGAATTAACATAATCATAATAAGCGCCACTAGCATTTTGCCACTTTGCCATTAAACCGGGATTATGCCCCTCTACCTCTTCCGCACTAGCGCTTTTTCAACGCGAGTTAAAATAGCGCTTGAAGTCGCCCGCACGCTAAATTCGATTTAACTACCAACGCTTAAAGTCGAAAATCTAACAACGCTTCCAAAAAGCGCCACCGCCATCGTGTGAATAAATACACTAATATCCATTTGTGTCATTCAAACGCGCGTTGAAAAAGCGCTCGTGCGAATGAGGCCTAACCGGTTAAACTGGTAACCCAGTGTCAAATTGTACCGGTAACCATGCATGCATGTTATTTGCGCGGCTACTGTAAAGTAAAGTAAAGTACACAGTACAAAGTACACATTCGTAAAGAGCCTCTCGCCGCCGGTACCGCTCCGATTCAATGCAAAACTAGACAAGGAAGAGCGAGACGAGAAGACGCGTCAAACATATGCATTGGCAAGCCGGGGCTAATTTGGCTTACATATTTCCTTTACAACTCTGCTTAAACGTCCGAAAACAGGCAAGCCGGTGGGAATCGGCTTTTATGGACGCGCCGCCACTGGTAGGTTACACACTAGTTCTCGGCCTGTTTCGGAGTCTCTCGACGAGTGTATACACTGTCCTCCTAAGCCGAATAGCGGTATCTCAAAAAGCAATGTATTTTCAGATAAAGAATGTGAGGTATGTGTTTGCATTATTTTTTTATTTGAAATACCGCGAATTGTTTGTAACAGCCCCCATTATATATAAGAAAACTAACAAACAAACGCACAAATATTAACAGAATAGACTTTCCACTACTGGACAACTCTCCCGTGTACAAGATAGTGACACCCTTTCAATTATTTTATAGTTTTATCCTAAGCAACTTTAGCATTTTATATTGTATTTAATTTTTGACCACTATAAACTATGAGCGAGCTATGGCAGATAATTAAAAAAACACAATAAATAATACCATTTTAGGTACACAATAAAATAAGCAAAATTAAACCTTTAGAATGGCCAAAGTCACGAGAAAGGAGGCATACTTGAAATACTGCATAGTTTTTTTTCCAACGTATTTTCATGGAAACTTACGAACGTGTCTTGCTATTTCATTCAGTCTCGGTACAAAAAGTACTGAGGTAGACAGAATTAGCATGATAAATACGAACGTTTCTAAGAGAATACGATGGAAAACAATTATGCACTAAATCTGTATATAGTCGCGGAAGCACATAAATATGAATTTTCATCGTCTAATGTCTAAAACGGACGTTTTACAGCGGAATCATGGTGTCCCTCTTTAACCTGACACGCTCTCTTTCTCTCGCTAGTATGCTTTAATTACTGCTTGAAGCAGTCGAACCGCTGACAGAAGGTTATGCGCCTTTCTAGTGACGAAAATAGTTAACAAAAAGTCAAACTAGATTTTAATGTTACATAGGTTTTGGTCATTAAATTTCAAATCGTGAAACTGTTATGTACATGAGAGCAAAGGTATTTTATGCTAGTTAAGTCTCAAGTAAGCGAAAGATAATCACAAGCGTAGCGAGTGATTCTTATCTGGAATCTTAAGCTTAGCGAGAAACTCTAAAGTATGGAGCAATATCTTTGGTCTCGTGTGACAGTTAATTATTGTTAACATTTATGTGAAGCTTTTTTGTCAATCTATACAAAAAAAAATTGAATGGCAATTATAAATTTATGTAATTTCCCTTTCACCGCCATACAGTATGCTAAGTGTCACTTACAGATAACTTATAAATAAGTTACTTTGACACCACCATGACTATTATAAGAGTATACTAAACGTCTGAAGACGTTTTTAGCGTTGAAAGGGTTAAAATGAATGCCTGCTATATTACTTTGTGCAAAAGTTTGTATACTATTTACAATACAATTGACAGTTATTTAGATGTAAATAATAATTGTTATTATTACAAATTAAGTATTATAGAGGCAATACATTATGCATGTTATTTGGATTAGGACGCGTCGTTGTGAAGAACTTGAAATGCATTTCATCATACAAAGTGACTTGTAATTCAATGAAATATTTTGCATTAGGTAGGTACCTATATTATTTATATCTGCTTGTATTTGCATTACACAAATGTATTATACGTATTTAGTTAGGTGCTATTAAATTGAACTAATTCATAAATAATTCAATTTAGGCTTGCCCGAAAAAAAAAATCACAAACTTATCTAGGTAGTTATAATTTGGTTTTGCTTATCTATTTATATATTTTTTCAATAAAGTAAAAAAAAAGTTGCATAGAATTAGACCAAGAAAAGTCTGCAGCGATTTTGATAGCCCACGCAGTGCAAGTTTTATTTATAATAATTTCATAGCTGCGTGGGCTATCGAAATCGCTGCAGACTTTTCTTGGCCTAACTCTAACAGTTGTGTTATAAAACTATCGACATGTTACCTACGTTAAGAACCAATAAATGGTGATGTCATTTATCTTGGCTTTAGCATTCAGAGTTTCGTGTTCAAAGCATTGAAATTATTTTAGGGTCGATTGCACAAATCTGTCTGTCACCGTTAAAGCGTTCGCTAAATTTTATTGTATGAGAGGTTTCATAGTTCACGGCCGACTGCCGTTGATCGGTCTGTCAAGTGTGGATTCTGCAACTGGCCCTTAGGCTAGGCACACAGTCAATTAAAAATCGGTTACGGTTTAACTACATTTAAGTGCAATAAATGCTTTAATTTTTTGAGGCAGCGAAGTTGTTACAAAACTATACGACGTACTTTGTGCCTAAGACGGTTCTTATTCTAGCCTACTTTCAAAATGTCATACTTTTATAAGTGTGTAAGTTCTATGCGTCCGTTTTCGCTAAAGCCGGGTCCAGACGGATGTAACGTGTAATGTAAGATTGCGTGTAATATAGCGCCGTCGACGTGTGGACGCACGTTAAGAATCGACAGGCGATGGATCCGGCACGAGTGCTGTAGTATGAAATGCTCGTAGTACCGTCCACACGCAGTATTCATGCATGTTACATTACACCAGGCGTGGCTCACTCCGCGATTTCGTCGCTTTGCTACAGGTAGCTAAAAGTACATCCGTTCCACACCAATTTTGGTGGCTAGCCATAAGTCGCGCGTGGCACTGTCGCCACCTAGCGACCATATCTGTGCTGATCGTAACAGACGCGTTTTGTTAGAGAGTGAGTTTTCTGTACCTATTACTGTTATTTATTCAGTGATTACACGATGGATTACACGTTACAGCTGTCTGGACCCGGCTTAATAGACAAAACTGCAAGTTGATATTAAAAATAAGAAAAATTAAATGAAATGACGATGCTATCTTAGTCGCAATTAAGTACTTCAGTTCATTAGATACTCGTACTTTGGGAAGTCACGAAATGCATTTCATGGTCCATGTTAAAAATTGCAAACAACTAAACTAAATATAAGATTTGTTAATAAATTTTATTTTGAACAACTTTTTGTGTTTTTTAGAGTTCCGTACTAATATTTGTTCCTGAGTCATGGGTGTTTTCTATGTATATAAGTATGTATTTATCTATATAAGTATGTTTATCGTCGCCTATCACCCATAGTACAAGCTTTGCTTAGTTTGGGGTTAGGTTGATCTGTGTAAGACGTCCACCAATATTTATTATTATTATTTTATTATTAAAGGGTAAACCGGGACCCTATTACTAAGACTTCGCTGTCCGTCCGTCCGTCCGTCTGTCTGTCACCAGGCTGTATCTCACGAATCGTGATAGCTAGACAGTTGAAATTTTCACAGATGATGTATTTCTGTTGCCGCTATAACAACAAATACTAAAAACAATAAAATAAAGATTTAAGTGGGGCTCCCATTGCTTTATGGTATGGAACCCTTCTTGCGCGAGTCCGACTCGCACTTGCCCGGTTTTTATTAAAATCCAATTAAAAAGGGTTTATTTAGTCACCTGCAATAATTTACGGGGTTAAGCCTTTATAAGGGAGGGGGAATATATTTCCCATCTGGCTTTGAACTTTATTTCATAGTGATAGGATTCAATTTTGCATAATTCCTGACACCCTTATGCCTTATAAAGGGTTAATATATATACCGAGCAACATTTACTATGGAACCAACGACCAACCCCGAATCCGTGAAAATAAATTGGCTGTTTCATACATATTGGCTGGCTGACCTTAACATTTTTTATGGAAAAAATTTTTTTATGGTTTCGGGGTTGGTCCCATAGTAATGGCTCCTCTACACGATGGGCCAGTGCCGGCCACACCAAGGGATGCAGCCATGCGGTAGAATGAGACAGCAATATCACTTGCTTCTTCTAACGCATAAATGCGTCCCTTGGAGTGGCCGGCGTTGGCCCATTTTGTAGAGGAGCCATTACTATGTGTGCCGACACGGGTCCCGTGCTTCAGGGGGGCCCGAAGGACAGGCAGTAACAGTATATTTTCACCACACCAGCTCTGAAAGGCTTACTTTGCGCTTCAAACACTGATAGGAAAGATGCATTTTATTCACATGTGAGGCAAAGTAATCAAATGCAAGTTTTGAGTTGTTTACTTATCTTTGCTGGTAGAATTGACTTTTAAATGATGATTTTGGATGATAAATGTTTGGATATGATTTTGTTTGATATTTTTACATTTAATATTTGCTTCGGGTTGGTGTGGTGAAAAATTTTGTGTTTCACTTGGGGGCAAATTTAGTTTAACCCTCGTGCTTTGAACCCCTCGCAACGCTCAAGATTTCAATTTTGGAATCTTTCGCTTGCTCGGGCATCAATATTAGCACGAGCGGTTAAACAACAACTTTATTGCCCCCTTGTAAAACAAATAACGGGTCAAACAGATCACTGTGTTACGTTCTTTCCTGTGGACATACACAAAGTTAAGGTCTATAAAGATTAATTTTCTTATTTAACCCTTATCCACGTAAAAAGGTCCTCCTTTTATTTACAGAACTATGATAAAATCATTACTTACATGCCCACAAGCTGTTAACTATTGCCCACAGGAGAGAAAACTAGCGTGTTCGCGCGAACTGTACATTTTTCTCTAATACCTAGTCTGAATTAAAAAGTATTACTCGGAATTTCCGAGTTGGAAAGACTCTCTTTATGAAAATGAAATGAAATGAAAATGAAAAATTGTTTATTTGGTTTAAAACATTTCACAATTCACAATTAGTTATGCTTGGAATCTCCTAGTAAGTATTGTAAAATACTTGTGACAGAAGACCCCGCTACTAACTATTAAGGTTTTATAAAAATTGTAGTAACCGAACATATCATTACAAAATATTTAGGTGAAGGTATTAAGTATGAACTTAAGCTAAAGTAAAGTTTAACATACCATTTATATTATAATTAAAATTTAATTTAATAATTACGATATTATGTTGAAAGATTAGTGCACTCAAAACAATTAATTTACAAAATTTAGTTATGACGTGTGTGTGTGTGTGTGTGTGTGTATGTGTGTGTGTGTGTACGTGTATTTGGTATAAATATGTTTCTTTAAAGTTGAAAAAAGATATTGTTGCAACATTTAAGGTGCGTGATATATTAAGTTTTCAGTTTCCTTGTAACTTAGGTTAATTAACCATCCTAAGAGTATTTTCTTTAAATTATACGATTGCAGTGAATAAATCGAGATAATATTATTTATACTATTATACAAGTAGGCAGAATGGTAAACAAATTGCCTTTTGGCGAAAAGTGATTTTGTGTTAGAAGGGACAACTACTTTACCTTTTCTTCTTTGTGTTGATGTAGGTGGTTTATAAATTAGAGTCCTATGTAATTTTAGGGTCGTGTTCAAAATATATAATTTTCTTACGCTCAGCAGTTTACACTCATTGTATAGTTCAGCTGTTGGGTACCTATATGATTTAGAGAACATCACTTTAAGTAAACATCTTTGTCCCCTTTCAGTATCGATAAACTTGGATTTGTTTGCTCCACCCCAAACTGGGATACAATATGTCATGGTCATGACGGATTGAGCTAATTTATTAATTTATTTATTCTCTATCTTAAGTGCAAATTTCTAGTTGTTTGCTCATATTAACCAGTAGGATGTATAGATGATGGTTTTTAACGGCCAACTTTTAAAGCATTAATTTGTAATGTTTTACAGCTAAATAATTAAAACCAAAATATTACTTTGCTAATCCGCGTAAAAAGATAACGTGCTAGTCAATCAGTGCTAACCCGTTATACTTACTTGCGTATTTTTTGCATGCAATTAATGTTCCCACCCTCCCACCGCAAAAATAAATACGCAAATAAATATAACAAACCACCACCAAAAGAATAATACTCGACACGTGTTTCGCCTCTCTACGAGGCATCCTCAGGAGCTGTTGACGGTCTGACGTCCGGCAACGGAAACGTTGCCGGAGTAAGTATAACGGGTTAGCACTGATTGACTAGCACGTTATCTTTTTACGCGGATTAGCAAAGTAATATTTTGGTGTTAATTAATATGGATTTCCGCAAAGTAACGTCTCGTTTGAGTATCACCAGGGCAAAAAAGTTTGTTCTCCTCTTGTGCCTTGAAACCCTCACAACACTCAAGATTCCACTTTTTTAACCACTCGCTACGCTTGTGGTCATGTGCGACGTTACTAAACAGATTCAACTCAACAGTTCCATGTTAAAAGAATGAGAGAGATGCCAGGATTGTAACATCAGAAGAGATTGTAACTCCTACCTACATTACCTATTAACTATAAACCTATTTTGTATTTTGAAAATAGGTCCCAAAAACTATTTCAAATAAAATACTAAATAGTTTTCTTCAAAAGGTATTTAAATACAAAATAGGTATTTTGCATTTTGTATTTGCATTTTAAATACAAGTATTTCAAATAAGTCACATCTCTGGTGTAGACACTGCCTGTGTATTAGCAATTAGCACTAAATGCTTACAATTGGTTAAAATGTTTGCGTTTTGGCGACGTCAATCCGTACCTGGGAGTTTGGGTAAAAAATAAAACAAATAATTTATTATAAACTAATTTACTTCAGCGTAATAGTGCATATAAAAATTATTGACATTTGTATTTTGTACATTTTTAGGGTTCCGTACCTCAAAAGGAAAAAACGGAACCCTTATAGGATCACTCGTGCGTCTGTCTGTCTATCCGTCTGTCACAGCCTATTTCCTCCGAAACTACTGGACCAATTAAGTTAAAATTTGGTACACTGTATGTATGTTTGTGACCCAAAGACGGACATGTAACGGAAACAAATTAATTTTAAACATGGGGGCCACTTTTGGGGGGTAAATGGGAAAAAAAAATTCAAAATACATCGTGTTATGTACATTTCAAATGAAAGAGCTCAATGTAAGAATGACAAATATATTATTTTTATAATTCAAAATAAATAGTTTAGAAGTAATTCAAGAAAATAGGCAAAAAATAACCATTCCCCCCCTTTATCTCCGAAACTACTGGGTCTTTAGACCCAAAATTTTAATTTTGAAAAAAATACATAAAATAGATATTTACCTATAGATGACAGGAAAACCTATTACAAATATGTAGTCAAGCGTAAGTCGGACTAATTACTTAGTTTTTGATCCGACTCCTACGGGTTTTTTTAAAGGCAATTCACTCGCATTTCACACATAAAAAATCCATTGTTTAAACCCTTATCTGTCATTCTGACTTATGTACGTATGTAAGAAAGGGATAAAATATAATTCAACTAAATCAGGCCAGTAAAGTTTTATGAATATGAGTTGTTTTAGACAGTGGCGTGACACTCGACTTATCGGCCGCTCTCGGCTCAGAATCGCTACGAGGAATTATTAGGGTTGCCACAACTTGACGTTCCCTTGGGTTCACAACCACCGATAAGAAAATTACTCGAAATCTGACAACCCTAAACAGCCGAAAGGGATAGTGCCATTCATTAGAAAGGGGACAACATGATTCGTCCTTGAATCGCTGTCGAACTTCGGTTGTGTAGGAAGTGTCTTTTCTGTATTTGATAACTGCACTTCAATTCAAATTGTATTTCAAAGACCAAATGAAACGTTTTTTTGTTTCCTGTGAAATTTTCAAGAACTTTTCGAACTTTTTGGAAACTTTCCGTAACTTGCCTTCTGTATTCACATGTGCAATTGAAAAATAGACGTTAGCATAGTTTCTCTGGGTCCACTATACGATATTATGTCTGCGAAAATGTACCCAGTAATATGGTGACGTGAATAGCAGTAGAGTGAAATTCTATTGACTGAACCCGAATAAAACACTATGAGCTATTGTTCGAGCCGATTTAGTTAGAAGTCCTAATTTCCTAAGAGATGGCGCTGTTACAAACGCAAACTGGGTAACGGTGGTTCATCATAAAATGTACATATGTAATGTCAAATATGTGAATAAATGATTGGTAATTGGTATTGGTAACTAAGCAACTTATTCAAACATAGTGGTCCTTCGAGTTGAGAAGTGAAACGACTTAAGTGACATAGACAGTGCATTTAAAAGTGAACTTTAATTACAGGACAATAGAATCTAAAATCGAACTAAAGTGTCAGTGAGTTAGAACATTTCCAGTCTGGGGCGGTGGCAATAAAAGCAAATTCATCGAGGTTGAAAGAGGACAAAGATGCCTAATTAAAGTTATGCTCTCTAAACCTCAACGCTTTTCCACTAAAGAGCTATATAGGACCACAGGTCTACTCTCTATGAGAAAGCTATATATTTTAAGAACAATATTAAAAATTCACCATACCGTTAAATACAATCAGGGCGTAAATTCCAGAAGAAGGACATTAAGAGTAAAACCAGTACCATTATGTAAGTCTGCATTCGCAAAAAGGCAATATGAATCACAATCTGCCAGACTTTACAATGCTATAAATAATTATGTATCTATCTATAACCTGACATCAAACAAATGTAAAATTACAGTTACAGAAAAACTGAAATCCTTAACCTATGAAGAAATAGAATCCCTTATTTCTTTTGCAGTATAGATGTATTAATAGTAGAATCATACTCACACACACACACACACACACACACACACACACACACGCACACACTTAATAATAATAAAAATGTATATTTTAGCTTAAGTTAGTGTAAGGTAGTTTTTAGATTAGATTACACTAAACTAAATCAAATTTTAAATGTATAACGAATAAATTGTTAGAACAAAAATGTTAGCTGGGAAGAGCGGGGTCTCCTGTCACAGGTATAATTATACTTACTAGGAGACTCCATTAACTGTATTGTTAAAACGAAACCTTTACCTAAATATATAATTTTTCATTTTCATTTTTCATTTTCATTTAGAAATATTCCGAGAAGCCGTCAGTCAAAATTGTCATCAAAATTACAAAATTATAATTAAAGATTTCGGGAAGATAAGATTAATAAAATATATGTTAAGACCTACGAGTAAACTCAGAAAATTCGCCGCTATAAATCAGTGCTATTTACAAGATAAGAATTTGTTGAGTTGGAAAAAACAAGATTTCAGAAATAGAACACGTCAAAATTTTTTCCATGTCAAAAAAAACAATCATGATTTCGGTGTGAATTTTCATGTTTTCAAAGAATAGTTATCTCAAAATGTCTCAAGAATTACCGGGTTTGTTAGCCAAGCAAGAGAATGTTTGTGAATTAATCCTAGAAGCGCAAATGAGTTAGGTAGCTACCATGTTCTTGTTCAAGTTTCAGATATCTATTTCAAGTTGAGATTTCAGTTAGTTTTTAAAAGCTAAACATCAAGATGTCGGAAGCATTGCAAGATTTAATCGTGGAACAAGAATTTACGTATGATAGAATATTAAAAGCTAGAGAAAAATTCAAAAATCTATCAAACAAGAAACTTACGATCGGTTATATGAAAACTAGATTAGAATCTTTGCAAGAATACTGGAGCAGATTCTCGGTAAACCATAGATTAATAGTGAAGCAAGTGAAGCTGGCGGAACAAGACGCTTTACAGTATTTTAAGAATAACATCTATTTCGAGTGCGAGGAAGTGTATATTGCGTTGATAGCTGATATAACAGATGTCCTAGAGCGATGGGAAGAAGAAGCAAAGACCTTGAGTATTTTCAATTTACCACCCATGTTAGAAACAACCCAATCATTCGAGCCTACAAATACGTACACAAAAGAGGAAATCAATGTGCAATCAGAAGTCACAGTTAAGTCACAGTCATTTCACACGATACCAGTAGATAAACCAGAATTATGCGAGCAGAATCATTCACTAAGCCTAAAAAAAGAGTTTCAAGAAGTAACAAGCAAAAGCCATCATTCATTGTTGCGGAGAGAATACCAAAGTACACCTTACCAATCCAAAGAGTCAGAAACCATAAACTACGAGATAGAAAACAAGCAAGCGTTCAAGCAAGATATATAGTTCAAACGAGAGCAAAATCGAAGCAAAAAGCTAAAATAGCTACAGAGATGAGAAGAGATTTCAAACCAGAGTATAAACGAGAGATAATAGAAGAGATTAACGAAGACGTGCAAAGAGATCGATCTTTCATTGGCATGTACTTAAGAGATGAGTTTTACCACATGTCAAAGAAGTTAAAATTCACAGAGGAGATAAAGAACCATATAACAGAAGAGACAAGAGAAGAATTATACGAGAAAGGAGTCATAAAAGAAGAGATAGCGTCAAACTGCTGGAGGTCTACTGAGGTTGTTATGTGTGAGAGAAAACAGAGAGTAAGACAAAGAGAGAGGAAGATTCGAAGTTCATCAAACATCCGACTCATGGCCGTTAGACAATCCTCTAATAGCCTCCTCCTTCCAAATTTGAGAATTTGTCTCTGGAAGCCCTGGCAGGCTGAGTTTCTAAATCTAAAAAGAAAGGTGGAAGTGATACAGATGATGATGGTGCAAGTGAAGACAGTATACACACGAGCTATCGAAGAGAAGATTTTTTTTAGTAATTTTAGTAATGTTGGTTTTATTAAGAAATGACATTCTGTCATTTAGGCGGGAGTATGTTCGAGCCGATTTAGTTAGAAGTCCTAATTTCCTAAGAGATGGCGCTGTTACAAACGCAAACTGGGTAACGGTGGTTCATCATAAAATGTACATATGTAATGTCAAATATGTGAATAAATGATTGGTAATTGGTATTGGTAACTAAGCAACTTATTCAAACAGCTATTATGAACCATTTTACAAAACAAAAAAGTTATGGTATCTTGGATATATGTGTTTCAATATGTTTCATTAAACTTGTTTCATCGAAAAAAAGTGTTTCACATATTTCGCATTCGTATGATTGTTCATCGGTGTGTATTTTTTTATGTCTCTCTAATTCAGATTTTAATGTAAAGTGGTTGTTACATTCTTCACATCTATACGGCTTCTCTCCGATGTGACTCATGTTATGTGTCTCTAAACTATCTTCTTGACTTAATTGCTGGTGACGTTCATTACATTTGTATGGTTTCACGTCACTATGGACTCTTTTGTGGATCTTTAAATAATATTTTCTATTAAATTGCTTGTTACATTCTTTACATTTGAATGGTTTTATTCCACTATGGATTCTTTCATGGATAACTAAACAATATTTTTGTGTGAATTCTTTGTTACATTCATTACATTTGTATGGTTTCACGCCACTATGAACTCTTGTGTGGATCTCTAAATGATCTTTTCTTGTTAATTGTTTGTTACATTCTTTACATTTGTATGGTTTCACGTCACTATGGGCTCTTTTGTGGACATCCAAATCATATTTTCTTGTAAATTGCTTGTTACATTCTTTATATTTGTATGGTTTTATTCTACTATGGATTCTTTCATGGTAAACTAAAGATTGTTTAGCCGTGAATTCCTTGTTACATTCTTTACACTTGTATGGTTTCACGCCACTATGGACTCTTTCGTGGTACTTTAAACCATCTCTTCCTGTGAATCCCTTGTTACATTCTTTACATTTGTATGGTTTCACGCCACTATGGACTCTTTCGTGGATCTTTAAATAAGTTTTTCGTGTAAATTGCTTGTTGCATTCTTTACATTTGTATGGTTTCACGCCACTATGGCCTCTTTCGTGGATCGTTAAATGAATTTTTTGTGTAAATTGCTTGTTACATTCTTTACATTTGTATGGTTTCACTCCACTATGGATTCTTTCATGGATAACTAAATTATGTTTTAGTGTGAATTCCTTGTCACATTGTTTACAACTGTATGGTTTCATTCCACTATGGATTCTTTCATGGGCAACTAAATGTTTTTTTTGTGCGAATTCTTTGTTACATTCTTTACATTTGTATGGCTTCACGCCACTATGGACTCTTTCATGGATAACTAATGATTGTTTTGTTGTGAATTCTTTGTTACAGTCTTTACATTTGTATGGTTTCATTCCACTATGGATTCTTTCATGGATAACTAATGATTGTTTTGTTGTGAATCTTTTGCTACATTCATTACATTTGTATGGTTTCACGCCACTATGGACTCTTTCGTGGATCTTTAAATAAGTTTTTTGTGTAAATTGCTTGTTGCATTCTTTACATTTGTATGGTTTCACGCCACTATGGCCTCTTTCGTGGATCGTTAAATGAATTTTTTGTGTAAATTGCTTGTTACATTCTTTACATTTGTATGGTTTCACGCCACTATGGACTCTTTCGTGGTACTTTAAACCATTGCTTCCTTGGAATTGCTTGTTACATTCTTTACATTTGTATGGTTTGACGCCACTATGGACTCTTTCGTGGATCTTTAAATTAGTTTTTTGTGTAAATTGCTTGTTACATTCTTTACATTTGTATGGTTTGATGCCACTATGGACTCTTTCGTGGATCTTTAAATTAGTTTTTTGTGTAAATTGCTTGTTACATTCTTTACATTTGTATGGTTTCAAGCCAGTATGGATTCTTTTGTGGGTCTCTAAATTACCTTTTTGTGCAAATTGCTTGTTACATTTTATACATTTGTATGGTTTCACGCTACTATGGACTCTTTTGTGCGTCTCTAAGTAATGTTTTGTTGTAAATTGCTTGTTACATTCTTTACATTTGTATGGTTTCATTCCACTATGGATTCTTTCATGGATAACTAAAGAATGTTTGTGTGTGAATTCTTTGCTACATTCTTTACATTTGTATGGTTTCACGCCACTATGGACTCTTTCGTGGTACTTTAAACCATTTCTTCCTTTGAATTGCTTGTTACATACTTTACATTTGAATGGTTTGACTCCAGTGTGGGTTCTTCTATGTATATACAAAATGCTTTTTGTTGCAAATTGCTTGTTGCATTCTCCACACACGTACCGTCTCTCCGCTGAGTGCAAACTTAAATGCTTATTCAGTAATAAGTTATTTTGAAATGCTTCATTACAAACTCCGCAGGTATGTTCCGGGTGTGTATGTGTTCTGATATGTCGGATTAAAGTAAGTTTTGTCGTAAATTGCTGACTACACATGTCGCAATAGTAGGTCTGCTTGTTCATTTGCGGTGCGATATGGTGTTGTTGATGTGTGATTAAACTAGAGTTGTGTGTGGTGTGTGTAGGGCGAGTATCGTGTGTTTGGGTTTGTTGCTCGGCGGGTGTGTGAGCGGGCACGTTCTGCACCCTGCTGGCGGGGCTCGGCTCGCGGTGTGACGTCACGTCCTCCACACTGCTGGCGGGGCTCGGCTCGCGGTGTGACGTCACGTCCTGCACACTGCTGGCGGGGCTCGGCTCGCGGTGTGACGTCACGTCCTGCACACTGCTGGCGGGGCTCGTCTCGCGGTGTGACGTCACGTCCTGCACACTGCTGGCGGGGCTCGGCTCGCGGTGTGACGTCACGTCCTGCACACTGCTGGCGGGGCTCGGCTCGCGGTGTGACGTCACGTCCTGCACACTGCTGGCGGGGCTCGGCTCGCGGTGTGACGTCACGTCCTGCACACTGCTGGCGGGGCTCGTCTCGCGGTGTGACGTCACGTCCTGCACACTGCTGGCGGGGCTCGGCTCGCGGTGTGACGTCACGTCCTGCACACTGCTGGCGGGGCTCGGCTCGCGGTGTGACGTCACGGGACACGGCTGGCTCGCGCGCGGGGAGTGGCGGAGGCGCTCGAGCCTCACGGAGCACGCCAGCGCGAGCTGCTGCCTACAGCGCAGGGACAGAGGCGCCGAGCTAACTCCGTACTCGCCGGCTGAAGACACTGAAACGACATATTCACATTAGAGTGAGCCATGATGCAATAATACCTGCGCCAGGTATAGCATTCTGAGACATGGCGTTACACAAGCTACGTCATTAACGTGCAATAAACTATCATAAAAACGCTTTATAATAAATGGAGGTAAGTTTATGCGGGTTAATAAGTATGACATAAATTTGGGGTAAAAACGCTACCAGAGAAGCTTTGGGTAATAAATTATGCGAAACTTGGTATGCGAAATACGTTTCGGACATAATAAATCGTGCCAAATAGATGGCACCCGCTCTGGGTCCAAATAAATTATAAGAGAGTTGTTCCCTAATGGTTGCTTCGCCCGACACGGTGGTTATACGATAAATTATATCTGTCAGGGAATATTACTGACTGAACTTTAAAACCTGAGTCATTTGCGTTTTGCAGACGATTTGATTTTATTCTCAGAATGTCCAGAAAATCTAGAACAAATGCTACAACAACTATCAGACCAAAGCATAATACGATTTATGACGTGTTAATTTAATTTAAGGAATTGGTGATAATTAATTATTTATTTTTAGTTATTTTTGTAATTATTATGTATATGGACTGTTTGTCTGAAATAAATGTTACATTACATAATAGCAGGGCTTTCAATGAACACAAACAAAACCAAATTTATGACTAACGGTTCATAAAGTCACAGCATCATGGCACAGAATTTATTATTTATTCTGTGTCATGATGCTGTACTAGGTACAGAAGATTCACTCTCTAACAAAACGCGTCCGTTACTATTAGGACAGATATGACCGCTAAGTGTCGCAAGCGCCACGCGCGGCCTATGGCTAGCCACCAAAATTGGTGTGGGACAGATGTACTTGTAGCCACTTGTTGCGACGCGACGAAATCGTGGAGTCAGCCACGCCTGATCATGGTAAATAAGGAGAAAATAGACTACGTCGAAGAGTATGTACACATGGGTCAGCTAACAGCCACAAGTGATACTATAGCTAAAGAAATTGATAGAAGAATAGCCAACACTTGGAAAGGTTTTGGTCACTTTGCGAAGTAATGAAACTAATGAAAAACCAAGACATGCCAATTTAACACAAGCATCCTACCGTTTTTAATATACGGGTGCCAAGCATCGGCACTAACTGAAAAATTACGTAAAAAAATTAAAGTATGCCAAAATAGTACATCTAGAGAGAAGTAATTGGAGTAAAAAGAAGAGCTAAAATAAAACTAAACAAAATTAAAGGTATAACCAAATTCAAAGATGCGAACAAAATATGTAAAACACTAAAATGGAAGTGGGCAGGACATATGATAAGAGCAAAAACTGATAAATGGACCAGGAAGATAACAGAATGGTAACCAAGAGGCTATGAAAGGAACTAGGGCGGCCAATGGAAACGCTGGGAAGATGACCTCAAAAAAGTGGCCGGCCCAGGATGGATTAGACTTGCAAGAGACAAGGAGAAATGGCAATATTTAGAGGAGGCGTTTGTCGAAAGACAAGCTGTTGTTACAATCTGTGCCAATCATCGGAAAAGAAATACTTAATATTGTTATCACTGTAGAGCAGCAATTAGGGTTTCTGGTTTCTCGACCTTTTTAATTTCTCGAGGCACGGGAATTCTCGACCAAGATTTCTCGAGTTTCTCGAGTATCTCGAGAAATTTTGAAAGCTCCGAAAAACACCATGTTATTTAATTTTTTTTGCTTTTTTACAAATCAGACTCGTAGGAATCGTAGGTGAGATCAATAATCAAACATATGGTACATTTTTAGTCACCATAAATTGCACTTAATAATCAAAAATACAACAACAAAAAAAACTATAGGTGCAGGCGTGCGCACCGGCAATGTGTTATGCTATAGTGTATTTCTTTAGGTAATATTCAACAAAATGTAAACAAACTACAATATGGTATTTTATTAGGCAGCAATATTCAAGTCAATAAATTTAACTCGATGTGGCAAAACTTACATAAGTATTACTACATAATATTAATTACTCGTACTTACTCAACGTAACAATAAAGCTGCTAAAATTGTAATATTTTGCTAATAGGAATATATTGGGATGATTTGATTTATCAATTAGTAATTTAGTTCGGTAATATTTGTTATTAAACTTATTACATGTTCCTATAATTCGTTACAATTTTTTTTAAACCGTTTTTCAATAAAAAGACACTACATGAATGTCATAAATCATGATAGTTCAAAAGTTTCAAAACATGATAATCGGTTAAAGCTTTCTAGCTAGGGATAGCGGACGGATCAAGGTAGTTTTCATTTGGTTGGTAATAAAGGTTTTAAGTAGGTTCCTACCTGAAAACCTAAAAAAAAAACATTGTTCATATTTATTTAACTACCTAAAGAAATACGTTATAGACACATCATGTGTTATACGCGTGTTATCTTTTTACTTATCACAAGAGATTTATTTCTCGAGTTCTCGAGGCATTGAATATTTTTTTCCCGTCTCGACTTAGGACAAATTTCTCGAGATTTCCCGCCTCGGGAATTCTCGAGCAGAAACCCTAGCAGCAATAAAGGCTTATTTTATTTATTATTACTGACTGAGACTGAGAGCATAAGGATTTATGTAGAATGTGGTTTTGGAGAGTTTTTTAATGAGATGTAAGTAGCCAATTTTTTCAGAAGATACCAGAAACCTACAACAAATGCTAAATGACCTAGACAAGGAAAGCTGTATAGTTGGATTGGAAATGAACCATACTAAAACAAAAATCATGACTAACGGGGAACACACAAAAATCTTCATACAAAACAAAGAACTTGAATATGTAGACCATTACATTTACTTGGGAAAACGGATTTCATTCAGCACCGACAGCAACAGCGAAGAGATAGATCGCACAGTTAGTATCAGCTGGAGAAAATTTTGGAGTTTCAAAGAGCTCTTAAAGGGAAACTACAACCTAAACATGAAAAAAACAGTGATGGACACATGCATCTTACCAAGTCTCACTTATGGTTGCCAAACATGGGTGCACACTAATAAGAACAAACTAAAAGTTAGAACCTGTCAAAGAGCGATGGAAAGGAGCATCCTAAAAATAAAACTAAAAGAGAAAGTTAATATTAAACACATAAGATCCAAAACAAATGTCATAGACGCATTAGAGTTCATCTCAAGCAAAAATGGAGATGGGCCGGCCACATAGCCAGGATGACAGATGGAAGATGGACCAGCAAAATCACTAAGTGGCCAGGACCATACGGGAAAAGAACAGCAGGAAAACCCAAAACGAGATGGTCAAAGGATATTATAGACATAGCCGGTGAAAATTGGGCAATTAAGGCCAAAGACCGAGATAAATGGAAAAATATGGAGGAGGCCTATACCCGACAGGGGTCCTTAATATGAAAAATATATAATATAACGAAATACATTTAAGTTAGAGTTTAATGCATTTAAGGAAATAAAGAAGGCTTTAATAATAATAATAATAAGTAGCCCATTATGGAGGTTATGTAAGTTTATTCTCGTTTTCATTTACCTTCCCCCTCAAGTCGGGGCTTCCCTGGGTGCAATTATAAATAAATTATGAGGGCTGGCGTTCCTTCTTCCAAGCTCCCATCCCATATTTTAACCCGGATATGTTTTTGTTCACATATATATGAATGAAATAGCCTTTATTTCAGATAAGTATTTTGTAGTACATTTCATTTTGTTGTTAACATATATATATATCTAATCTAAATTTATATCTGTATGCCTTTTGTAGGCAAAGGCCTCCTCACATATATATGAGCAATTGAAAATATATCAAATGATATTTAGTATGGAAGCTGCCTTCCTGTAAGTAGCGCTCAATACATATCCTTTAATAACTGCTGCCAATTTATTAAACCAAATTCTGAACACCAGTTTAAATACTTACACAGAGACAGCTCGGAAGGCTCGCTGCACGCACCGTCTTCAGGTTCATCTAAGCCTTCCTCATCTAAAATTTAACAAGTTAAAATATAACAACCTATTTCCTTGATATTGGAAACAAAATATGTGATAAATAGCCACAGAATGACTGGCGGGGACCAAACAATACGAGTATGTATATATTACTATAATAATACACTATACAATAGAGATGCAACGGATAGTTGTTTCGCCGGATACCGGATATCCGGCCTGGACACTGGCCGAATATCCGGTATCCGGCCGCCGGATATTCGGCCGGCGGGACTATACCTACTTTTCGGTTTTTGAGGTGCGCATTCTGCAGGTTTGACCTGTTTCCTAGTAAACATTTGTGAGGACTCATTTTTAGGTTCGAAATAAGTGCGCGTGCAAGTCAGTGGAATTATTAAATTGTTTTAAAATAATAAACAAGTACGATTATGACCCTGTCTGTTTCTTAAATACAATTTGTTTACTCCAAAATCAAGCAATGTTACTATCCGGTATCCGGCCGGATAGAAGGTCACTATCCGGTATCCGGCCGGATAGTAAAATAATGGCCGGATAGGCCGGATACCGGATAGTAACCGGATATCCGGTGCATCTCTACTATACAAAACCACTATAGGTGTGCCTAATGCCTATAATATTTACCTTTGACCCTCAGTCCTCCCTCTAGCCTCTCCTGCAGCTCGGCCTGGCAGTGCTGCACCTGCATCTTGAAGTGGCACGCCTCCCGCAGCCGCCCCAGACACACCTGGCAGATACCACTCCTGCCATTGTTGCTCGGTGTCAGCTACAAAATGTAGAATATTTGTTTCTGATGTTCAATTTATGCCTATATTATTTGCACATAAGACTCAAAGCATATTCTATGTAGTAAAAATGTATTAGAAAGTTACAGGGCTACTTGACTGAGGTAGATATGGGCTGAATATTCGAATTTGGCATGTTTTTTTATGTTTGTATTAGGCCAAATATTTGGAAAATTAAATAGTGAGTCATGAACTTGATGGCTGAACTGAGTCAAGCTGATTTGCATGTTGTTTAGTGAAAATGTCACATATAAACTATTTTACACCCAAAACTCAGCTGCCTTCTAAAAATCACTGTGCAATTTCTGTACAAACTGCCAAAAAAAAGCGGAAAACCTATGCTTTTTCTAATACAGAATATGATTTAAAACAAATAAAAAAAATTTAATAAGAAGTTAAGATATTAGTTGAGGAATCAACACAGTAGTGTCCTATTTTATTAATAAGTAAGAGATGGAACTAGCGCAGTTTTGTCAACAAGAGAGTTATCCGTAGATTTCTATAAAAGAGGAACAAGCTAATTAACAATATGAACAAACATAAAATTGCTAGTAGTTTTGGTTTTGAACTTGATGATTAGGTAGTTTTATATATTAAAGAATACGTTTTTCACATAAAAGATTTTTTTTTAAGTGTATAAAGTAGAACTTGTAATACTTAATACCATATTGATAGAAGTTTTTTGAGGTTAGTTTTACAGCTTTACGTTTAGTTGATCCTGAGTAAATAATAATAATAGTAAACATAGCTGCAAGGGTCTTTACTCTGTGGTTACAACAGATTTCAGGCAATGAAAATATTCTGCGTCGTTACTTACTTTGATTACAAAGCATTCTTCGATCATGACCGAGTATATTTCCGTTATGCCGAGACGAGTGTACGGTGTCCTCAAATCTTTCGCCGAAGGCCGCTGCAGGCAGCAGTGGCACTGGTTTATAGATTCCATCACATTAGTACTTTAAAACTCTCTTCTATTCACCGATTTTATAATCACATACGATTATTAAATCAACAACCATGAAGCACAACCAAGCACAACAAAAGTGACATTACTTAAAGAAGTTGACAGCTGTGCGCGGGAGCGTAGCCGCTGCGTTCAGAAATTTGATACAAACACGTTTTTAACTCTCTTTGATTTTTTTCCTTTACTTTAAATACTAGTGGCTCTGTGACCTGCGGATCTCGCGTTAAGCTTAAGGCCCCTCTACAGAATGGGCCAGCGTGATCCAGTCTGGGGGACGCATTTATGCGTTAGAGAGTGATATTGATATCTCATTCTACCGTGTGGCTGCGTCCCTTGGACTAGCCGGCGTTGGCCCATTGTGTACAGGGGTCTTTAGATGTGAAAGTCAAATTCGTTCGTCGAGTCGTTATCACAGCGTACTCACAATGGTCTTAAGCGCCATAAGATAAGGACTAGACTATAATTACATAATAGCCAGGCTTTAATAGCTGTCTAACTTCGGTTTTGTAAGAAGTGTCCTTCTGTGCGGTGGTACTATAATTTATTATGTGCTGCGGGTTAAGTGTAGCAGGAATACTTAGTTCTTATGATATTCAAGTCGAGCCACGTTGATATATTGAAATTATGTACAATTTAACACTTCAGACATTATGACACACTAGACAAGTAGCCGTGTTGATGCTCTAGACCAGGTGGACCGGAAGGCCCTCACCGCACTCAGGCAAACCAACTTGTGCCCTGCCTGTGGATCAGCACTGAATGTCAACCCCTCCCCCGATAGGTAGGGGTTATGGGCGTCTGGGTAAAAAATAAAACAAATTTAATTCACCTTAATAGTGCATATAAAAATTAAGGAGGTGGTACTGGTGGTCGACGCGGTCCCAGTACATGTCATCTTGAAACTTAAAAAGTTATTATATCAATATAGGCGACAGCAGGGCGTCATCTATTGGGCATTAGCATGTCGAGCACTAGTACCATGACATTTGTATATATGCAATTTTTTTATTGCAAAACGGTTAGTGTGTGATCCTTTCGTATTTTCTCAAAGGTTACCTGGAAGAGAGCCCTTCTACCTGCTAGGGATAAGTTCGCCTTTGTCACATAATAAATAATAGCACTAGGTACAGAAGACTCACTCTCTGACAAAACGCGTCTGTTACGATCAGCACAGATATGGCCGCTAGGTGGCGACAGCGCCACGCGCGGCTTATGGCTTTCCCCAAAATTGGGGTGGAACGGATGTACTTTTAGCTACGTGTAGCAAAGCGACAAAATCGCGGACTGAGCCACGCCTGCCTTTGTACATAACATTTTTATTTTTGTTTTGTTTTGTCCGTTTTATGTAAACCTGTTTATTTGCAATAGCAAAGTAACATACATACATACACACAGTCAACATTTCTATTACAAAGTAGAACTAATCAGAAATACGACTCTGCTCCGCGTCGCGTATTCTCAGTAATACCAATATGACTAAAGCTTCTCGGTACACTTAATATTGATATAAACGGGGTTAATCATATAAGGCCCACCGAAAAATACTCACGGACGTAGAGAGTAAACGGGATAGTGTACACTGGCCAAAAAGTGTGTCCACATGAGACATCAAACCTGAGCCCTCCATCTCTTTCTAATTAGGGTGACCATAAGTCATATGTATGTGGGATATTAGCATAAGATTGAATGTATAGTTTGGCCAGGATCTTTTCTCATTCGTACATAATCAGAGAGAATCATACTGTATTTTCCCTATGCTAGTATAATTGTCCCAGAAAAGAGATGGATATAGTTCTTTTCTCTCCTGTAAAACGCTTCACAACAACCTTACTTAATTTAGTCGTTATAACAGCTTTTAGTCGTTATAAAAGCTGTTACAGATGGGATGGGCGTATTGAATCGCGATCATGGTCGATTGTGAGGAAGGTGTGGTCCGCCGTACCTACATCAAAAACACAGCTATAAGAGAGAGCGAGACAGATATCCAGGATGGGGTAAAACGTTGTACTACGTAACTAGGTAATTCGCAAATCGTGTCGATTAAAAACACTGCCTTCGGTCGTATTTTAATTTTTTTAACAAAATACCTATCACTATCAATATCATACTCATGGTGTGTTCATATACGTGATGACTTCCCTTTTGCATACTTAAGCTATTCTTTAAGCGTAAGCGTCATCGTAGATCTGTGGTCTGCAACAAAATTTTCAAATTTGCCGCCTTTGTATACTGACGGAAATGTGTGTCCAACCTATATAGAATTGATTACATCTATATAAATAGTTAGAATTAACGTTTCAGTAATTAAATATTATGTAAGTAAGTATAAACATGAGTCTGTAATGTCTAAGGACTTTGGATTTAATTTTTGGCAATTATATAGCTCCCATTACATGAATCGAATAATTAAACATGCCGAAATAAGTATATCTTTATTTATTTATTAGTATACTATTTAGGTAAACTTATTTTTACATTAAGTACGTAACAATTCTGTAAGACCGATCCAAATCGCACCGATATCATAGTCACCCTAATGAGTTTGACAGTGTTTTCTTGATTGTACACGTGTGTGTGTGTGTGTGTGTGTACACGAAAAATATGTCATCAAGTTGGGGATACCAATTAATATCCAAAGTTACTACAATTTCTACCATATTTAATTTAATGTTTTTTTTGTTATGCACATGCTTGGTTTAATCAGTTAATAATATTGACATCATAATGATTAACAAATTATTTAAAAGATATCGGAACTGTAATCGGAATATAGCACTAAAATAGTATATGAAGGTAATTACTTTCAGTAGTATATTGATATAAATACTGCCACAATGGTATCTTTTTTACATTGGCAACATGTGCGAGTGAGACACGGGGCTCTGGTTTTCTATCTCATGTGGACCGTTTTCTCTAGTCTGGTACGAACAACTTTCTGGCTCGGTGATAAGGTTCAATTTAGTATGACAAAAAAAGTGACAGTTCGCTCCCGATTAATATATAACTTCCTGAAAATACTTCGATACCCTTAGCAGTGGTATGTAAAAAAGAAGTACCTACCTAGGGCGACACGTAGTGCAACCCTATGAGGTACAGAACATTACGGCCCAAAGAATCTGGAACTTTCTGGATGCAACGGGCATTAGTAATGAACTTTAAAGGGCCATCACAATAGATCAATGCTGGTCGATGCGACACTCAAGGCCCACAACACCACAATAATAATAATAGCAGTGGGGAGACACTACTCCGTTCGGGCCAACTCGGCTCCATTCGGCTCAGCATTACTTCGAGCAATTATTAGGGTTAGTATAACTTGACGTCCCTTTACGTGCACGACCACAGATAATATAGACTTGTATTTTGACAACCCTAAATAGCCAAAACGGACAGTGCTATACATTAGAAAGGGATAGCATGATTCGTCCCTGAATCGCTGTCAAACTTCGGTTTTGTAAGAAGTGTCCTTTCTGTACGGTAGTACTATTATTTATTGTGCTAAGCTCTCTTACCAAAAAATGAAACACCAAAAGAATAAAGGCTAAATTTACAATAGTTGTAATTGTTTTAGTAAGTGGGGTGTTAGCGACGTGCTCATATTTGATATTTTATATTGCTAAATGTTGTTTTAATATATAATTAGGTAGATTAAGAAACCTAAACTTAAGGGTAGTTTTAACGGCGGCCGCGACCCGCGATTCTGTAGTTTTGTATGTGCGCCGTATGACAAGTCAGTCGGTCCATGCTATCCGCGCGAGCGCACGTACGCACATAACTGTCATTTTCGAGTTCTCTATTTGTGTACTTTTGTGTGTCTTAGCCAAATATAAGTTGTTAAAAGTTCTACTGTGTTCACCATTTCGCCGCGGCGAGACCCTATCCCTAACAAGTGGTCTTCGAGCCGAATCTACGCATGTTCCACACGCCGCCGCGTACCGTTATGGTGAAAACTCGTCGTACCGCACGAAAAGAACGCGAGCAGCTACAGATGGAGGATAGCGCATCCAAGTTGGAAGAACAGCCTGAACAACAGCCAGGACCCAGCCAGTTTCGAACGCCTAAAATAAATAGTGTGAAATCGGAACCTAAGTTATTTGCCGCGCCGGTCAAAGTACAGCCGCCATTATGCAGTGCGTCGAAACCGTTATCCGCGCCGCCGCCATTACCCGTTTCATGCAAATCTGAATCAAAACGGTCAGTGTCGTCGTCTGTGCTGGCACAAAGAAAGAGGTTACAATTGGAGGCTGAAAGAAAAAAGGCTGAAATTAGGATGCAACTTATAGATAAAGAGCTAGAGGCCGACCTAGCCGATTTAGATGGTAATAGTAATATTTACAGTCCACAAGCTAGCGAGTATGGTACACGTCCTGATGTGGAACAGTGGATGGAACACAGCGAAAAAGAGCTGGAGAAGTCGCAGCCCGCCCCCCTCGATGGTCCAGATACGGGCGACCTGCACCAGTCGGCGGCACCCGTCGCCGGCTCCTCTGATGGGACAATCCAGCTACTGGCCGCTGCCGTGAAGAACCTGACCGTTGCCTCTGTCCACAACAAACCAAACGCCAACTTACTGAGCCGTATTTGTACGCCGCGGGATTTACCTGAATATTCTGGAGATCCACTCGAGTGGCTGCATTTTAAGAAGGCGTACGAAGAGTCGACAGACGTGTGCAACTTTAGTCCAAAAGAAAACCTCTGGAGGCTGCGAAAGTGTCTGCGCGGAGCTGCCAAGGAAACCGCATCAGCTCTGCTCATGAGTGCTGCTTCACCTGAACGCATAATGGCTACGCTAGAGCTACGTCACGGTGATCCGGAATACATAATTAGCAGACTCGTGCAGGATATTAGAAAGCTGCCGCCTATGTCTTCAGAGTACCAAAAAGACATAATTAACTTTTCTATAAAGGTACAAAATTTCGTCGAAGCCGTGAAAGTGGTGGGACGCGAAGAATACGTCCAGGGACTAAGTATTGTTCCACTACTTATATCTAAACTTCCCACAGTGCTCGTGTCCAAGTGGTCTGATTTTAGTTACCCGTTAATCAAAGCCGGTACTAAATCACGCTTAAGCATTATGTCCGATTTTCTAAATACGGAAGCTGTGAAGATAGCTACAACTGCTAATATGCACCTGCAAAGTCATCGATCTGAGCATCAACAAAAGTCAAAACAATACGATAACGTTCGACCGCAAGCTATTTTCTTACAAGCCGAACGACAAAGTGGCAAGAAAACCGATCAGACTGATAAGTGTCATTTTTGCCGCGCTCAGCCAAATCACAATCTGTCCGAATGTAAACCATTTAAGCGGGCATTACGTAAGGTGCGGTGGCAGTATGTTAAACGCAATGGAATATGCTTTAAATGCTTAGATTCACGACATGAGAGAGAAACATGCCCTGCGCCGGTGTGCGATAAGGACGACTGCGGCGGGATGCATCACAGACTTCTGCACTTCGATAACAAAAATCGTCAGGAGGCGAGCGCCGGCGAGGTCCATGAACCTGCGCCGCGATCAGCTGATGCACCTACACCGGAAGTAGTGAACTGTGTCACCGCGAGTAGCAACAGAGTTCTACTTAAAACTGTCCCCGTACGTATTCGTGCAAAAAACGGCAACGTTATTGAATGTAGTGCAATGCTTGACGATTGTTCTTCAGTAACGGTGATAAGTGCTAAATTAGCTCAGCGCGCAGGACTTACCGGGCTTCGCGAATCTATGCACGTGTGCGGTCCGTGGAAACAAAGTGACGTAACATGTGATAGCACAGTGGTGAAGTTGGAGCTTTATGATAACGACAATAAGGTTCATTCTATTATAGCACGAAGTGTTAATGAGTTATGTTTACCTGAGCAAGACTTATCTCTTGTTGATTGTAGTAAATTATATCAGTATTTAAATGCAACACAGAGCGAACTTAAAAATGTTGTTACTAAGCCAGAAATGTTAATTGGTCAAGACAATTATCATTTAATTATACCATTGAAAATATTGTCAGGTAAATTATATGAGCCGCCGTACGCAACACTTTCTCCTTTAGGGTGGTGTATTCATGGTAAAATTCGTGTGTCGGGAGCGACGCGCGGGGCGAGCGCTGGGCCGGTTCACTGCACGCTGCTGGTGGGCGCGCCGCCGATGACGGCGGGCGACCGGAGCGAACAGCGCGCGCTGCAGGACTTGCATGAAGAGGTACGGCGCGCGTTCGAGGTGGACTCCGTAGGAGTGGCAGGTAAGCCTCGCCAGAATAAGGACGACGTTAGGGCTGTCGAACACCTTGAGCGTACCGCTCAACTCATTAATGGAAGGTGGCGCGTGGGCTTACCATGGAAGGATCCAGACTGCTCGATGCCTGACACTCTGCCGCATGCATTGAAAAGGCTAAAAGGCGTCACAGGTACGCCGAGCGAGTACAACATTTATTTTCTAATAATTTTGCCAGGGAACTAATGGACACTCAACGCACGCCAAAGACATTTCATTTGTCTCACTTTGGCGTGGACAACCCTAATAAAAAAAAGTTAAGGCTGGTCTTTGACGCTGCAGATAGTTCCGCGGGTTCGTGTTTAAACGACTATCTGCTCAAGGGTCCGGATCTACTGACGTCTCTCTGGGGAATCATGCTGCGCTTTAAGGAAAATCGTATCGCAGTATCTGGAGACATAAAAGATATGTTTCTACGTATCCAGATCCACCCACAAGATCAAGACGCCCTGAGATTTCTTTGGCGGGACAACCCTGCGGAACCCGTCAAAACGTACGTAATGACATCCCTAATATTCGGTGCAAAATGCTCGCCGTTTGTCGCGCAGTTCATTAAAAATAAAAATGCGCTGCGCCACGAGCAAACCGAGCCGGCTGCAGTCGACGCGATCTGCAACTCTCACTACGCAGACGACTACATTCAGAGTTTGCCAGACGAGGAGACAGCAGTAAAAATGGTCAGTACAATATCAAAGATACACGCAGAAGGTGGGTTCGAGATTCGCAATTGGACGAGCAATAGTACATCTGTGCTCGACAGCGTGCCAAATGAAACTCTCGGTACTGCTGCTGTAAAGTTTAAAATGGATCAGCAGTTCGAGGGCGAGCGGACGCTCGGACTCATCTGGTTCCCGGCCACGGACGAGCTAGGGTTCGACGTATCGCTTAAACGTATTCCTGAGCAGATTGTTTTAGGCCACCAAAGGCCTACTAAAAGGATTATGTTAAAAGTAGTCATGTCTATTTTTGATGTATTTGGATTTTTGGCACCATTCATTCATTCATTTCATTTATTTCTATAACAATAATACATTGTGTTAGAAAACTTATGAACTAATTACATACTTATAATCTAATTAAACGAAGTAAAAGATGGGACATGTCAGCAAATAAGTAAATAAGTTTTCAATAATTAAATTAAACAATTAAATAACAGGTGAAAAGTACTAATAAAATAATATAATATAATGTCAAATATAAAATGTTATAAAATCATACCTTACAATAGTTACAGTGAAATAAATATTTGATAACATGTCAATAAAAAAAAAAACAAATACTTAACTAAAAAACAAAGAAAACTTGATTCAATTAAATAATATACGGTGTACATGTCAGAATTAAATAGCTTCATTATTGTATTGGAAAAACTCTTCAACTGAATAAAAACATTTAGCTAGCAAAAACGACCTTAACCTTTAGGCTTTAACCACCTTTTACTATACAGGGTAAAATCATGCTCCAGGATACGTGGCGATCGGCCACTGGCTGGGATGAAGAAATTCCCGACGATATCTACACTAGGTGGGTAAAGTGGCTCGATTTATTACAATTAATAGGACGCATGCGCATACCTAGATGGTATCAGAAAGCATCCATAGGTGCGAGCGAGACGGAGCGAGGCTCACCCGCTGCGAACAATACCGGTGCTACGACGAGCGCTACGGCTGCTACGCGTCCCGCTACGCCGCACTCCGGGCCGAAATCGACTACGAGCGCGATTGCTGCAAGTGTAAGTATTATAAATAATTATAATAACTTGCAACTGCATTTGTTTTCGGATTCATCTTCAAAGGCTATGTGTGCTGTAGCATATTGGAGATGGGAATCAAATGGGCAGATATATGTGGCCTTTGTTGCCAGTAAATGCAAGGTCACACCTGTTAAGCCGTTGACCATAAACAGATGTGAACTTCAAGGCGCATTACTGGCAGCGAGATTGGCCGACAGTGTGCTGCGCGAACATAAGGCAACTACAGCGCAACGGTACTTCTGGTGCGACTCGGCGTGTGTTTTGCATTGGCTCCGGAATGATACTCGCAGCTACAATATATTCATTGCAAACCGGTTGGGCGAAATAGACGAGTTATCGCGCGTCAATGAATGGCGTTATATACCTACCAAGTTAAACATTGCCGATGTAGCTACAAGAGAGGTTTATGATGACTCCATATTTAAGAACGAGTGGCTTTATGGTCCGGAGTTTCTTCACGCCGACGAATCGCAGTGGCCGAGTGATACGGTGAGCCCTGAAATAAATGAACTTACTTTAGAGTATATTAATATAGTTCATAGCAAAAGTGATGACTTACCTGTGCCGGACGTCACGCGATTCTCTTCATGGCTGCGCTTGCAGAGGGCGACGGCAGCTGTTTTAAAATTCATCGAGAGGTGCAAACATCGTTCTGCGGACATTGACTGCGCGCTAATGGCGCGAGCTGAGCAACTGCTGCTAAAACAAGCGCAGCAGGAGTCATTCGGTGACGACATAGCCGCCATAAAGAATGGCAACATTTTGGACCGCAGCAGTAAACTCCGTCATTTATCGCCGTTTTTAGATGAAAACGGACTTCTCCGATGCGGTGGCCGTATATGTAGATGCCGCAGCAGATGTTGCGCTGGAAACAAAGAGGCCTATTATACTCGACGGTAAGCATGCGGTGTCTAGACTGCTGGTCAGAAGTTATCACGATAAGGCCGCGCATGGAAACCACGAGGGAGTCGTGAATAACCTGAAACAAAAATACTGGTTATTTAAACTACGTCCTACAGTGAAATCTGTAGTAGCCGGTTGTATGTTTTGTCGCATTAAGAAGGCTAAACCGGAGGTACCTAGAATGGGAAACTTACCGGAGGCGCGCCTTGCGCATCACCAGCGTCCCTTCACGTACTGCGGCCTTGACCTGTTCGGGCCGATGGAGGTGACCGTCGGGAGGCGCCACGAACTCAGATACGGGGTCCTATTCACTTGTCTTACGCTGCGGGCGATACACCTGGAACTTGTTTATTCACTTACCTCGGACTCGCTGATCATGGCTCTTCGGCGTATGGCGGCGAGACGTGGATGGCCTAAGTACCTATTCAGTGACAATGGGACAAACTTACGCGGCGCTGACACGGAGTTAAAAAAATCACTGCGGGAACTGGATGAGGAGGACCTGAAAAATAAAGGTGTTAATTACGGAGTACAATGGACTTTTATCCCCCCCGCCAGCCCACACTGGGGTGGGGCGTGGGAACGTCTGATCAGGAGTGTGAAGACGTCGCTAAAGGTAATCCTGAAGGAGCGCGCCCCTAGAGACGAGGTACTTTCCACATTGATGGCGGAGGTGGAGAACATGGTGAATGGGCGTCCGCTCACCCATGTCTCTGTGGAGCCTGGCAGCGAAGAGACGCTTACACCTAATCATTTTCTGGTTATGGGGCAAGCATCAAACTTACCTGTCGTAGGGAGTTTCGATGACTCCGATCTCTTTTCTCGAAAGCAGTGGCGTAAGTCTCAAAGGCTCGCCGACATGTACTGGACACGGTGGGTCAAGGAGATTTTGCCAGATCTCATACCGAGAACGAAATGGACCCAAGAGCAAAAGCCACTACAGGTAGGTGATTTTGTTCTCATAGTAGATCCCGCTGCGCAGAGGAACGTGTGGATGAAAGGCGTTATCCAGCAAGTCTACCCTGGCAGAGACGGCCGCATAAGGGTGGTCGAGGTAAAAACTAAGTCTGGAACCTTGAAACGTTCTGCTTCGCGCGTCGCTCGTATTCCAGTAGGTATTGAGTGCTGAGTCAGCACTCAGGGTGGGGAAATGTTAGCGACGTGCTCATATTTGATATTTTATATTGCTAAATGTTGTTTTAATATATAATTAGGTAGATTAAGAAACCTAAACTTAAGGGTAGTTTTAACGGCGGCCGCGACCCGCGATTCTGTAGTTTTGTATGTGTGCCGTATGACAAGTCAGTCGGTCCATGCTATCCGCGCGAGCGCACGTACGCACATAACTGTCATTTTCGAGTTCTCTATTTGTGTACTTTTGTGTGTCTTAGCCAAATATAAGTTGTTAAAAGTTCTACTGTGTTCACCATTTCGCCGCGGCGAGACCCTATCCCCAACATGGGGTGACACTCGACATATCGGCCGCTCTCGGCTCAGAATTGCTACGAGTTATTATTAGGGATGCCACAAGTTGACGTTCCCTTCGTGTACAACCACAGATAACATAATTACTTGAAATTGGATAACCCTAATAGCCGAAATGGATAGTGCCATACATTAGAAAGGGATAGCATGATTCGTCCTTGAATCGCTGTCAAACTTCGGATTTGTAGGAAGTGTCCTTTCTGTATTTGATGACAACACACAGTGTTCGATTTCCCTCAAAAAATTTCCCTATGCTGTTAATTGCATAAATCAATCAAGGAATGCATTTGAAATGCAAGACTAGAACACCCAGAAGTCTATTTCAAATACTTTTTTTTATAAAAAATAAATTATATTTCATGAGCTTGACATCGAAAAATTACTAAATAAATTCTACAAAAGTATCTGATGAAGAAGTCGCTTTTTAATCAATGTAGTTTGATAAAGAAGCCTTTGGCGCATATTTTCTAGTTCTTAGTTTTGGAATTTACCCTCTGCTTACCGAGTTATTCATATAAATACAGATTTTATATTTCATTTTTTTTCTCCTGAAAAACTCAAAAGTGCGACTTGTAACTAGCACTGAAAGATGGCTCTTAACTAGGTCTACTACTGGTAAAAAAATCACGTTCCACTATCGCAGCGTTTGGGAGTTACGTATAAAGGTCAAATTATACTTTTTAGGGTTGTTACTTAAAGGTCAAACAAATATGAAAGGTCGGACTAATTAAAACATCTGATTAAATTAAATTAAGGAACAACATAAGAAACTTTATTTATATTTATTTATTTAACCTTTATTGCACAATACAAGAAATTACAAATGGCAGACTTGCCAAAAGGCATTCTCTACCAGTCAACCATTGGGCCACGCAGAAACTTTTAAGTGCAGTGCACTTTATTAAACAATAAAGTCATTAAATTCAGAAAAGAAAGAAAGAAATTCAGAAGTCAAGTTATAGTTTCTTTTCGCAAGTTGGTCTCAGATTTTATGTATTTTGTGGCTCATACAAATCATTTTAATTTTCGAGAACTAACGTGCAGTCGTCAGCATGGGATGGATTTTCATCACCGTCTATTAACGAAGATCCATCATTAGCTAGATCTTCATCATCGACTTCAGCCTCTTGTAAGATTTCTTCATGAATCGGCTTCAGAAGTTCACGAACTGCTTCTGGTAGACTAATCCTACTGGACGATTTTTGGCGTTGTCTGTAGTGTGCCATAGACACGAACGGATCTGATGATTCTAGTGCACGGTGAAAGAGATCTATCATAGTTTTTCTCCTGTTCATTTTCCGGCAATGGTGTTCCCTATCTGACCGCCAAAATTTATTGCGCGATTCGGCCGCTTGCTCTGAGAGCATACCAACAGGAAGAGAACATGAATCTATGATATCTTCGCCGTGTACTAGAATTTTGTGTACCGTTACAGTCATCGGATGCCATTCATATGACGACTTCTTCACATACCTTTCCGCGAGCGTACGGCAAAAAGTACCGAACCTTCTTGCGTCGATAGGATACTCGCAACATATGGCGACAAGTACTTATAATATGTAATCCGTCGATTAACCACGCATCAAGACCTAATATCTCAGTAAATATGGCACGATATTCATCGGATAGTGCTGTCCGGGCTGAATTGCCATCATTAGTTGTACCTGAATTAGGTTTTACTACGTCCACCAATAATCCTATCTTTTTTCTTATTTCAGATTGAATAAGTTATGGATAAAATTGTTTTTTACGATTAGTCGATTTTTAATTAATCACTAGCACTGGTGCACTTTTGCCCCCGTCAATCCAGTGTTCCTGTATTTTTATTTATGTACCTGGAGTATGTCTAAACAATATACAGTTTTGTAATAGAGGAAAATTTTGAATTAATTCTGACTTAAAATTAAAGGTCAAGTTGAGGGTCAACCCTAACACTGTATTTTTAAATTCGATAACTCCCAAACGCCGCGATAGTGGAACGTGATTTTTTTACTAGTGGTAGACCTAGTTAAGAGCAATCTGTAAGTGCTAGTCACAAGTCGCACTTTTGAGTTATTTAGGAGAAAAAAATGAAATAAAAAATCTCTATTTATATGAATTACTCGGTAACCAGAGGGTAAATTCCAAAACTAAGAACTATAAAATATGCGCCAAAGGCTTCTTTATCGAACTACATTGATTAAATAGCGACTTCTTCATCAGATACTTTTTTAGAATTTATTTAGTAATTTTTCGATGTCAAGGTCATGAAATATAATTTATTTTTTATTAAAAAAAGTATTTGAAATAGACTTCTGGGTGTTCTAGTCTTGCATTTCAAATGCATTCCTTGATTGATTTATGCAATTAACAGCATAGGGAAATTTTTTGAGGGAAATCGAACACTGTGCAACACTTCAATTAAAATTGTATTTCAAAGAACAAATGTAACGTTTTCTTGTTTCCTGTGAAATTTCCGAGAACTTTTCGAACTTTTTGGAAACTTTCCGTAACTTGCCATCTGTATTCACATGTGCAATTGAAAGATAGACGTTAGCATAGTTTATCTCGGTCGACTATACGATATTTTGTCTGTGAGAATGTACCCAGCAATATGGTGAAGTGAATAGCAGTAGAGTGAAATTCTGTTGACTGAATCCGAATAAAACACTATGAGCTATTATGAACCATTTTACAAAACAACAAAGTTATTGTATCTTGGATATATGTATTTCAATATGTTTCATTAAACTTGTTTCATCGAAAAAAAGTGTTTCACATATTTCGCATTCGTATGATTGTTCATCGGTGTGTATTTTTTTATGTCTCTCTAATTCAGATTTTAATGTAAAGTGGTTGTTACATTCTTCACATCTATACGGCTTCTCTCCGATGTGACTCATTCTATTTGTCTCAAAACTATCTTCTTGACTTAATTGCTGGTTACGTTCATTACATTTGTATGGTTTCACATCACTATGGATTCTTTCATGGACAGCTAAATGATGTTTTAGTGTGAATTCCTTGTCATATTGTTTACAACTGTATGGTTTCATTCCACTATGGACTCTTTCATGGGCAACTAAATGAATTTTTTGTGCGAATTCTTTGTTACATTCTTTACATTTGTATGGCTTCACGCCACTATGGACGCTTTCATGGGTAACTAATGATTGTTTTGTTGTGAATTCTTTGTTACAGTCTTTACATTTGTATGGTTTCATTCCACTATGGATTCTTTCATGGATAACTAAAGAATAATTTTGTTTGAATTCTTTGCTACATTCTTTACATTTGTATGGTTTGACGCCACTATGTACTCTTTCGTGGTACTTTAAACTATGTCTTCCTTTGAATTGCTTGTCACATTCTTTACATTTGTATGGTTTGACGCCACTATGGACTCTTTCGTGCATCTTTAAATTAGTTTTTTGTGTAAATTGCTGGTTACATTCTTTACATTTGTACGGTTTAACGCCACTATGGACTCTTTTGTGGGTCTCTAAATTACCTTTTTGTGTAAATTGCTTGTTACATTCTTTACATTTGTATGGTTTCACGCCACTATGTACTCTTTTGTGCGTCTCTAAGTAATGTTTTGTTGTAAATTGCTTGTCACATTCTTTACATTTGTATGGTTTCACGCCACTATGGACTCTTTCGTGGTACTTTAAACCATTGCTTCCTTTGAATTGCTTGTTACATTCTTTACATTTGTATGGTTTCACGTCACTATGGACACTTTTGTGGTTCTCTAAATGATGTTTTCTTGTAAATTGCTTGTCACATTCTTTACATTTGAATGGTTTGACTCCAGTGTGGGTTCTTCTATGTATATACAAAATGCTTTTTGTTGCAAATTGCTTGTTGCATTCTCCACACACGTACCGTCTCTCTGCTGAGTGCAAACTTAAATGCTTATTCAGTAATAAGTTATTTTGAAATGCTTCATTACAAACTCCGCAGGTATGTTCCGGGTGTGTATGTGTTCTGATATGTCGGATTAAAGTAAGTTTTGTCGTAAATTGTTTGCTACACATGTCGCAATAGTAGGTCTGCTTGTTCATTTGCGGTGCGATATGGTGTTGTTGATGTGTGATTAAACTAGGGTTGTGTGTGATGTGTGCAGGGCGAGTATCGTGTGTTTGGGCTTGTTGCTCGGCGGGTGTGTGAGCGGGCACGTTCTGCACACTGCTGGCGGGGCTCGGCTCGCGGTGTGACGTCACGTCCTGCACACTGCTGGCGGGGCTCGTCTCGCGGTTTGACGTCACGTCCTGCACACTGCTGGCGGGGCTCGTCTCGCGGTGTGACGTCACGTCCTGCACGCTGCTGGCGGGGCTCGGCTCGCGGTGTGACGTCACGTCCTGCACACTGCTGGCGGGGCTCGGCTCGCGGTGTGACGTCACGTCCTGCACACTGCTGGCGGGGCTCGGCTCGCGGTGTGACGTCACGGGACACTGCTGGCTCGCGCGCGGGGAGTGGCGGAGGCGCTCGAGCCTCACGGAGCACGCCAGCGCGAGCTGCTGCCTACAGCGCAGGGACAGAGGCGCCGAGCTAACTCCGTACTCGCCGGCTGAAGACACTGAAACGACATATTCACATTAGAGTGAGCCATGATGCAATAATACCTGCGCCAGGTATAGCGTTCTGAATCATAGCGTTACACAAGCTACGTCATCATTGCTTTACGTGGCCAGTTAATAAATTGCAGAAATCTGCTCTAAGATTACATCGCTAGTACGTAACAAAATCTCACTTTTGTTTATTCTTATTCTTGGCGTTAGTTTAGCAATGCCAGATAATCTTTCCTTGATTATTGTTTATTAATACGGAGTAAGCAAGAGAACAGATAGTATAGCTATAGGAAATCGTAAAACTAGCAATTATTATGAAAATGGACAATACCTGGCACAGTAGACAACTAGAAATGCATAAACTATCATAAGAACGCATTACAATAAATTTAAGTAAATTTCTGCGGGTAAATAAGTATGACAGCTTTGAGTCCAAATAAATTATAAGAGAGTTATTCCCTAAATGTTGCTTCGCCCGACACGGTGGTTATACGAAAAATTATAACTGTCTGTCAATATTACTGACTGAGACTGAGAGCATAGGATTTATATAGAATTTAGACGGTTATACCTAAGTCGAATATCTTTTACAGTGAACATGATAATAAGAATAGAAAAGTGTACTTACGTAACAGATGTTCGCCCGGCGGCCCATCTTCACACGGCGCGACCGGGGACTCCTCGTCTGAACCTGAACATGCAAAGTGAGCTCATGTTGTTTACGAGAGTTTTTTAATAAGATGTAAGTAGCCCATTATGGTACAAATCAAAATTGTAATGGAGGTTATGTAATTGTATTCTCCAGTTTCTTCTCATTTTCATTTACCTTCCTCCTCAAGTTCCCCAGCTGCAATTATTAATAAATTATGAGGGCTAGCGTTCCTTCTTCTAAGCTCCCATTGCATATTTCAACCCAGATATGTTTCTGTTCACATATGAGCAATTGAAAATATATCAAATGATATTCAGTATGGAAGCTGCACGCCTTCCTGTAAGTAGCGCTCAATTCGTTTCCTTTTATAACTGCCGCCATTTTATTCTACCAAGTTCTGAATACCACTTTAGATACTTACGTAGAGACGGCTCGGAAGGCTCGCTGCACGCGGCATCTTCAGGTTCATCTAAAATTGAACAAGTTAAAATAATAACAACCTATTTCCTTGATGTTGGAAACAAAATATATGATAAATAGCCACAGAATGAGTTGCTGGCACCAAACAATACGAGTATGCATAAATTACTATAAAAATACACGAGTGAAGATCACTATAGGTGTGCCTAATGCCTATAATATTGAAGTATTCCCTCGATTTCTCCATAATGCCATCATCAGATCCTGAAATGATGATAATGGGACTGTGATTACAAATAACTTGATATCAAGCGTAATATTTACCTTTGACCCTCAGTCCTCCCTCTAGCCTCTCCTGCAGCTCGGCCTGGCAGTGCTGCACCTGCATCTTGAAGTGGCACGCCTCCCGCAGCCGCCCCAGACACACCTCGCAGATACCACTCTTGCCATTGTTGCTTGGTGTCAGCTGCAAAATGTAGTATATTTGTTTCTGATGTTCAATTTATGCCTATATTATTTGCACATAAGACTCAAATCATATTTTATGTAATAAAAAAGTATTAGAAAGTTACAGGGCTACTTGACTGAGGTAGATATGGGCCGAATATTCGAATTTGGCATGTTTTTTTTATGTTTGTATTAGGCCAAATATTTGGAAAATTAAATTGTGAGTCATGAACTTGACGGCTGAACTGAGTCAAGCTGATTTGCATGTTGTTTAGTGAAAATGTCACATATAAACTATTTTACACCCAAAACTCAGCTGCCTTCTAAAAATCACTGTGCAATTTCTGTACAAAATGCCAAAAAAAGCGGAAAACCTATGCTTTTTCTAATACAGAATATGATTTAAAACAAAGAAAAGATTATTTATAAGAAATTAAGATATTAGTTCAGGAATCAACACAGTAGTGTCCTATTTTATTAATAAGTAAGAGATGGAACTAGCGCAGTTTTGTCAACAAGAGAGTTATCCGTAGATTTCTATAAAAGAGGAACAAGCTAATTAACAATATGAACAATAGTGCCATGCCTTATGGGAAACGGTCGCAGAGATAGTTCAGAGCCGGAAACCGCTACCAACTTTTAGTATGTTGTTGGGCATGGCATTGGGTCTCCAAAACTGCCGGGAGACGGCGGCGCCGGCCATCTACTTCAGCGGAATGACGTCATCAAAATGACTCCCGCTTCGTTGCGAATATTGCATACTGCACCCAAATTATGCATAGCACATACACGTGTGGGGTATTAAATGAAAGCCAATTAAATAAACTATATTTTATTCATACAAAGTGTATCAAAATATGCAACAGTTTAAGAAAAATTTACAAAATAATAAAAATTACGTAAAAAAATATTCGATTATTTGGGTTTTACAACCAAACCAAAAGTCGGACGATAAAGCAATGTACTACAACATTAAAGATGACGTCTCAAGCCATACACTGATATCAATAAAATCAAAATTGAACCAAATATGTGGAAATTATGCATCAAAATGTAGATATTTGCCCATACAAATGCATAAAAGTTAAAAAAATCAAAATTGGTCATTTTCAGGATAATCCGCATAAGCTTCTAGTATGTTATTAGCAATATGACCTGGATTCTAAAACTGCCGGGAGACCATCTCTGTTGTTCCTCAGTTACAAATAATGACGTCATATAAATAATCACTCCGAATTTCGTAAAATATAAATTATAGCTATACCACGAGTCTCACATACACGTGAGTTACATGTAATGAAAGGTTATTAAATGTATTATGATTCACTTAAACATTGTTTGTAAAAAAAATTAGGTGTCAATTTATTTGTGTTTGTAGCTCAGGTCACAAAAGCTACATTTTAACCGACTTTGAAAGGAGGAGATTAAGTACTTAAAGAAACAGTATATTGCTTACTTATCAAGTAAATTTTTTTTTTATTAATTATGGTTCCATTCGAAAATGTCGTTTTCATGTATTTTATGTAATGTACATTCATTTAATACTCGATAAATAGAACTATTCTTTGCATAATATGAGCGCATTAAGGTAGAATTGTTGGGGCACTTTAGTTTTTTTTCCACACCTTCCACAGTTTTTGTCGGAAATGTAAAATTTAAATTGTGATATATAGTTGAATAACTAGTTTTTCAAATATTATATGCAAAAAAATTTTGACGGTTTTAGTTTAGCTATAAAATTGATACATATCTACTTTTTCCATAAAAAGTGGTATTTCGTTGTTTCTAGCTCTGAAACCGTACATTTTTTTTACAAACAATGTTTAAGTGAATCATAATACATTTAATAACCTTTCATTACATGTAACTCACGTGTATGTGAGACTCGTGGTATAGCTATAATTTACATTTTACGAAATTCGGCAGTGATTATTTATATGACGTCATTATTTGTAACTGAGGAACAACAGAGATGGTCTTCCGGCAGTTTTAGAATCCAGGTCATATTGCTAATAACATACTAGAAGCTTATGCGGATTATCCTGAAAATGACCAATTTTAATTTTTTTAACTTTTATGCATTTGTATGGGCCAATATCTACATTTTGATGCATAATTTCCACATATTTGGTTCAATTTTGATTTTATTGATATCAGTGTATGGCTTGAGACGTCATCTTTAATGTTGTAGTACATTGCTTTATCGTTCGACTTTTGGTTTGGTTGCAAAACCCAAATAATCGAATATTTTTTTACGTAATTTTTATTATTTTGTAAATTTTTCTTAAACTGTTGCATATTTTGATACACTTTGTATGAATAAAATATAGTTTATTTAATTGGCTTTCATTTAATATCCCACACGTGTATGTGCTATGCATAATTTGGGCGCAGTATGCAATATTCGCAACGAAGCGGGAGTCATTTTGATGACGTCATTCCGCTGAAGTAGATGGCCGGCGCCGCCGTCTCCCGGCAGTTTTGGAGACCCAATGCTATGCCCAACAACATACTAAAAGTTGGTAGCGGTTTCCGGCTCTGAACTATATTCCCATAAGGCATATGACTACAAACATACAATTGCTAGTAGTTTTGAACTTGATGATTAGGTAGTTTTATATATTTAAGAATACGTTTTTCACATAAAATATTTTTTTTTAAGTGTATATTATTAAGTAGAATTTGTAATACTTAATACCATATTGATAGAAGTTTTTTGAGGTTAGTTTTACTGATTTTCGGTTAGTTGATCCTAAGTAAAAAACAATAATAGTAAACATAGCTGCAAGGGTCTTTACTCTGTGGTTACAACAGATTTCAGGCAATGAAAAAATTCTGCGTCGTTACTTACTTTGATTACAAAGCATTCTTCGATCATGACCGAGTATATTTCCGTTATGCCGAGACGAGTGTACGGTGTCCTCAAATCTTTCGCCGAAGGCCGCTGCAGGCAGCAGTGGCACTGGTTTATAGATTCCATCACATTAGTACTTTAAAACTCTCTTCTATTCACCGATTTTATAATCACATACGATTATTAAATCAACAACCATGAAGCGGAACCAAGCACAACAAAAGTGACACTTAAAGAAGTTGACAGCTGTGCGCGGGAGCGTAGCCGCTGCGTTCAGAAATTTGATACAAACACGTTTTTAACTCGCTTTGATTTCTTTTTCCTTTACTTTAAATACTAGTGGCTCTGTGACCTGTGGATCTCGCGTTAAGCTTAAGGCCCCTCTACAGAATGGGCCAGCGTGAGCTAGTCTGGGGGACGCATTTATGCGTTAGAGAGTGATATTGATATCTCATTCTACCGTGTGGCTGCGTCCCTTGGACTAGCCGGCGTTGGCCCATTGTGTACAGGGGTCTTTAGATGTGAAAGTCAAATTAGTTCGTAGAGTCGTTATCACTGCGCACTCACAATGGTCTTAAGCGCCATAAGATAAGGACTATAATTACATAATAGCCAGGCTTTAATTGTTGTCTAACTTCGGTTTTGTAAGAAGTGTCCTTCTGTGCGGTAGTACTATAATTTATTATGTGCTGCGGGTTAAGTGTAGCAGGAATACTTAGTTCTTATGATACTCAAGTCGAGCCACGTTGATATATTGAAATTATGTACAATTTAACACTTCAGACATTATGACACACTAGACAAGTAGCCGTGTTGATGCTCTAGACCAGGTGGACCGGAAGGCCCTCACCGCACTCAGGCAAACCAACTTGTGCCCTGCCTGTGGATCAGCACTGAATGTCAACCCCTCCCCCGGTAGGTAGGGGTTATGGGCGTCTGGGTAAAAAAAAACAAATAATTGATAGCAAAAGAAATTTAATTCACCTTAATAGTGCATATAAAAATTAAGGTGGTGGTACTGGTGGTCGACGCGGTCCCAGTACATGTCATCTTGAAACTTAAAAAGTTATTATATCAATATAGGCGACAGCAGGGCGTCATCTATTGGGCATTAGCATGTCGAGCACTAGTACCATCACCTTATTGACATTTGTATATATGCAATTTTTTTATTGCAAAACAGTTAGTGTGTGATCCTTTCGTATTTTCTCAAAGGTTACCTGGAAGAGATCCCTTCTACCTGCTAGGGATAAGTTCGCCTTTGTCACATAATAAATAATAGTACTAGGTGCAGAAGACTCACTCTCTAACAAAACGCGTCTGTTACGATCAGCACAGATATGGCCGCTAGGTGGCGACAGCGCCACGCCAAAATTGGGGTGGAACGGATGTACTTTTAGCTACGTGTAGCAAAGCGACAAAATCGCGGAGTGAGCCACGCCTGCCTTTGTACATAACCTTTTTATTTTTGTTTTGTCCGTTTTATGTAAACCTGTTTATTTGCAATACCAAAGTAACATACATACATACACACAGTCAACATTTCTATTACAAAGTAGAACTAATCAGAAACACGACTCTGCTCCGCGTCGCGTAATCTCAGTAATACCAATATGACTAAAGCTTCTCGGTATACTTAATATTGATATAAACGGGGTTAATAATATAACGCCCACCGAAAAATACTTCGATACCCTTAGCAGTGCTATGTAAAAAAGAAGTACCTACCTAGGGCGACACGTAGTGCAACCCTATGAGGTACAGAACATTACGGCCCAAAGAATCTGGAACTTTCTGGATGCAACGGGCATTAGTAATGAACTTTAAAGGGCCGTCACAATAGATCAATGCTGGTCGATGCGACACTCAAAGGCCCACAACACCACAATAATAATAATAGCAGTGGGGAGACACTACTCCGTCCGGGCAAACTCGGCTCCATTCGCCTCAGCATTACTTCGAGCAATTATTAGGGTTGGTATAACTTGACGTCCCTTTACGTGCACGACCACAGATAATATAGACTTGTATTTTGACAACCCTAAATAGCCAAAACGGACAGTGCTATACATTAGAAAGGGATAGCATGATTCGTCCCTGAATCGCTGTCAAACTTCGGTTTTGTAAGAAGTGTCCTTTCTGTACGGTAGTACTATTATTTATTCTGTGCCCTAAGCTCTCTTACCAAAAAATATACTAAACACCAAAAAAATAAAGGCTAAATTTACAATAGTTGTAATTGTTTTAGTAAGTGGGGTGACACTCGACTTATCGGCCGCTCTCGGCTCAGAATTGCTACGAGTTATTATTAGGGATGCCACAAGTTGACGTTCCCTTGCGTGTACAACCACAGATAACATAATTACTTGAAATTGGATAACCCTAATAGCCGAAATGGATAGTGCCATACATTAGAAAGGGATAGCATGATTCGTCCTTGAATCGCTGTCAAACTTCGGATTTGTAGGAAGTGTCCTTTCTGTATTTGGAGCATTCCACGGGCTGTCCCGTACAAACGCATTTTATTTCCTGTGTTGCGACTTTTTTCTCGGCATTTAAAGCAGGCGATTATTTTTCTGTGCATATTTTTGACCATTTGTCATAGAAAAGGAAACTCTTATACCTTTATATCTTCAGAAACTTCGCGTTTGTACGGGACAACGGTAGACAATTTCATGGAATGCTCCATTTGATGACAACACTTCAATTAAAATTGTATTTCAAAGAACAAATGTAACATTTTTTGTTTCCTGTGAAATTTGCGAGAACTTTTCGAACTTTTTGGAAACTTTCCGTAACTTGCCATCTGTATTCACATGTGCAATTGAAAGATAGACGTTAGCATAGTTTATCTCGGTCGACTATACGATATTTTGTCTGTGAGAATGTACCCAGTAATATGGTGACGTGAATAGCAGTAGAGTGAAATTCTATTGACTGAACCCGAATAAAACACTATGAGCTATTATGAACCATTTTACAAAACAACAAAGTTATGGTATCTTGGATATATGTGTTTCAATATGTTTCATTAAACTTGTTTCATCGAAAAAAAGTGTTTCACATATTTCGCATTCGTATGATTGTTCATCGGTGTGTATTTTTTTATGTCTCTCTAATTCAGATTTTAATGTAAAGTGGTTGTTACATTCTTCACATCTATACGGCTTCTCTCCGATGTGACTCGTTTTATGTGTCTCTAAACTATCTTCTTGACTTAATTGCTGGTTACGTTCATTACATTTGTATGGTTTCACGTCTCTATGGACTCTTTTGTGGATCTCTAAACGATATTTTCTTGTAAATTGCTTGTCACATTCTTTACATTTGTATGGTTTCACATCACTATGGATTCTTTCATGGACAACTAAATGATGTTTTAGTGTGAATTCCTTGTCACATTGTTTACAACTGTATGGTTTCATTCCACTATGGTTTCTTTCATGGGCAACTAAATGATTTTTTTGTGCGAATTCTTTGTTACATTCTTTACATTTGTATGGCTTCACGCCACTATGGACTCTTTCATGGATAACTAATGAATGTTTTGTTCTGAATTCTTTGTTACAGTCTTTACATTTGTATGGTTTCATTCCACTATGGATTCTTTCATGGATAACTAAAGAATAATTTTGTTTGAATTCTTTGCTACATTCTTTACATTTGTATGGTTTCACGCCACTATGGACTCTTTCGTGGATCTTTAAATAAGTTTTTTGTGTAAATTGCTTGTTGCATTCTTTACATTTGTATGGTTTCACGCCACTATGGCGTCTTTCGTGGATCGTTAAATGAGTTTTTTGTGTAAATTGCTTATTACATTCTTTACATTTATATGGTTTCACGCCACTATGGACTCTTTCGTGGTACTTTAAACCATTGCTTCCTTTGAATTGCTTGTTACATTCTTTACATTTGTATGGTTTGACGCCACTATGGACTCTTTCGTGGATCTTTAAATTAGTTTTTTGTGTAAATTGCTTGTTACATTCTTTACATTTGTATGGTTTCACGCCACTATGGATTCTTTCGTGGTCATTTAAATTAGTCCTTTGTGTAAATCGCTTGTTACATTCTTTACAACTGTATGGTTTCATACCAGTATGGACTCTTTCGTGGTTTATTAAACTATGTCTTCCTTTGAATTGCTTGTTACATTCTTTACAACTGTACGGTTTCACGCCACTATGGACTCTTTCGTGGTACTTTAAACCATATCTTCCTGTGAATTCCTTGTTACATTCTTTACATTTGTATGGTTTCACGCCACTATGGACTCTTTCGTGGTACTTTAAACCATCTCTTCCTTTGAATTGCTTGTTACATTCTTTACATTTGAATGGTTTGACTCCAGTGTGGGTTCTTCTATGTTTATACAAAATGCTTTTTGTTGCAAATCGCTTGTTGCATTCTCCACACACGTACGGTCTCTCTGCGGAGTGCAATCTTAAATGCTTATTCAGTAATAAGTTATTTTGAAATGCTTCATTACAAACTCCGCAGGTATGTTCCGGGTGTGTATGTGTTCTGATATGTCGGATTAAAGTAAGTTTTGTCGTAAATTGCTGACTACACATGTCGCAATAGTAGGTCTGCTTGTTCATTTGCGGTGCGATATGGTGTTGTTGATGTGTGATTAAACTAGAGCTGTGTGTGGTGTGTGTAGGGCGAGTATCGTGTGTTTGGGCTTGTTGCTCGACGGGTGTGTGAGCGGGCACGTCCTGCACACTGCTGGCGGGACTCGGCTCGCGGTGTGACGTCACGTCCTGCACACTGCTGGCGGGGCTCGGCTCGCGGTGTGAGGTCACGTCCTGCACACTGCTGGCGGGGCTCGGCTCGCGGTGTGACGTCACGTCCTGCACACTGCTGGCGGGGCTCGGCTCGCGATGTGACGTTACGTCCTGCACACTGCTGGCGGGGCTCGGCTCGCGGTGTGACGTCACGTCCTGCACACTGCTGGCGGGGCTCGGCTCGCGGTGTGACGTCACGTCCTGCACACTGCTGGCGGGGCTCGGCTCGCGGTGTGACGTCACGGGACACGGCTGGCTCGCGCGCGGGGAGTGGCGGAGGCGCTCGAGCCTCACGGAGCACGCCAGCGCGAGCTGCTGCCTACAGCGCAGGGACAGAGGCACCGAGCTAACTCCGTACTCGCCGGCTGAAGACACTGAAACGACATATTCACATTAGAGTGAGCCATGATACAATAATACCTGCGCCAGGTATAGCATTCTGAGACATGGCGTTACACAAGCTACGGCATTAACATGCAATAAACTATCATAAAAACGCTTTATAATAAATGGAGGTAAGTTTATGCGGGTTAATAAGTATGACATAAATTTGGGGTAAAAACGCTACTAGAGAAGCTTTGGGTAATAAATTATGCGAAACTTGGTATGCGAAATACGTTTCGGACATAATAAACCATGCCAAATAGATGGCACCCGCTCTGGGTCCAAATAAATTATAAGAGAGTTATTCCCTAATGGTTGCTTCGCCCGACACGGTGGTTATACGATAAATTATATCTGTCAGGGAATATTACTGACTGAACGGTGAAAACCTGAGTCATTTGCGTTTTGCAGACGATTTGATTTTATTCTCAGAATGTCCAGAAAATCTAGAACAAATGCTACAACAACTATCAGACCAAAGCATAATAGCAGGGCTTTCAATGAACACAAACAAAACCAAAATTATGACTAACGGTTAATAAAGTCACAGCATCATGGCACAGAATTTATTATTTATTCTGTGTCATGATGTTGTACTAGGTACAGAAAATTCACTCTCTAACAAAACGCGTTCGTTACTATTAGGACAGATATGACCGCTAAGTGTCGCAAACGCCACGCGCGGCCTATGGCTAGCCACCAAAATTGGTGTGGGACAGATGTACTTGTAGCCACTTGTTGCGACGCGACGAAATCGTGGAGTCAGCCACGCCTGATCATGGTAAATAAGGAGAAAATAGACTGGGTGGGTCAGCTAACGGCCACAAGTGATACTATGGCTAAAGAAATTGATAGAAGAATAGCCAACAGTTGGAAAGGTTTTGGTCACTTAGCGAAGTAATGAAAAACCAAGACATGCCAATAAAGGAAAAGAGGAAAGTCTTTAACACGTGCATCCTACCGTGTTTAATATACGGGTGCCAAGCATGGGCACTAACTGAAAAATTAAGCAACAAAATTAAAGTATGCCAAAATAGTACATCTAGAGAGAAGTAATTGGAGTAAAAAGAAGAGATAAAATAGAACTAAACAAAATTAAAGGTATAACCAAATTCAAAGATGCGATCAAAATATGTAAAACACTGAAATGGAAGTGGGCAGGACATATGATAAGAGCAAAAACTGATAAATGGACCAGGAAGATAACAGAACGGTAACTAAGAGGCTATGAAAGGAACTAGGGCGGCCAATGGAAACGCTGGGAAGATGACCTCAAAAAAGTGGCCGGCCCAGGATGGATTAGACTTGCAAGAGACAAGGAGAAATGGCAATCTTTAGAGGAGGCGTTTGTCGAAAGACAAGCTGTTGTTACAAAACCCAATCATCGGAAAAGAAATACTTAATATTGTTATTACTGTAGAGCAGCAATAAAGGCTTATTTTATTTATTATTACTGACTGAGACTGAGAGCATAAGGATTTATGTAGAATGTGGTTTTGGAGAGTTTTTTAATGAGATGTAAGTAGCCCATTATGGAGGTTATGTAAGTTTATTCTCGTTTTCATTTACCTTCCCCCTCAAGTCGGGGCTTCCCTGGGTGCAATTATAAATAAATTATGAGAGCTGGCGTTCCTTCTTCCAAGCTCCCATCCCATATTTCAACCCGGATATGTTTTTGTTCACATATATATGAGCAATTGAAAATATATCAAATGATATTTAGTATGGAAGCTGCCTTCCTGTAAGTAGCGCTCAATACATATCCTTTAATAACTGCTGCCTATTTATTAATCCAAATTCTGAACACCAGTTTAAATACTTACACAGAGACGGCTCGGAAGGCTCGCTGCACGCGCCGTCTTCAGGTTCATCTAAGCCTTCCTCATCTAAAATTTAACAAGTTAAAATATTAACAACCTATTTCCTTGATGACAAAATATGTGATAAATAGCCACAGAATGACTGGCTGGGACCAAACAATAAGAGTATGTTTTTTTTTTTTTTTTTTTTATTATGCATGGGTTTACTCATGGCCACAGACTAGCCGAGGCGTAGACGTGGCCTACGATGGAGCGAGCTCGCCCAGAAGGTGCCTGTTCACTCTTGATTTGAAGGTTGCCGGGTTATAAGAGCACGGAAATATAGACGCCGGCAAGGAATTCCACTCCTTGGCAGTGCGCATAAGGAAAGTAGAAGCAAAGCGCTTCGTGCGAATTGGCGGAATATCTACCAAGTAAGGATGGAAACCGGCCGTGCGTCTAAAAGTCCGATGGTAAAATGGGGACGGTGGAATGAGCTCGTGTAGCTCTTGGGCACACTCCCCGAAGTGCAACCTGTAGAATACCGACAGGCTGGCGACTTTCCGCCGATGGGCCAAAGTCTGAAGCTTAGCCGTTAGCTTCTTGTCGCCAATCATCCTCCTGGCTCTGCGCTCCACTGAGTCCAAAGCGGCGAGTTGGTATTTAGCTGAGCCATCCCACAGGTGGCTGCAATACTCCATACACGACCGGACTTGAGCTTTGTAAAGTGTTAGAAGCTGTCCAGGTGTGAAGTATCGCTTCACCTTATTTAGGACGCCCAGCTTTCTGGCCGCAGTTTGTGCTTTAGACTCAATGAAGCTGCCGAAGCCGAGGACTGAACTCAGCTCCATGCCGAGGAGTTCCAGGCTGTCGGTAATAGGTACAGATGCACCCCGGAAAGAAGGAGTCAGGTCGAATGGACTCCGTTTTGCGGAAAATAGACACGCCTGCGTTTTGGAGGCATTGAACGTGACCAGATTGTCATCACCCCACTGGGAAACGAGACTAAGGGTCAAGTTCATTCGCTCAACCATGGCCTCTCTCTGTGAACGTATATCCTCCCTGCTGTCCCCTGCACTAGCCAAATATCTCTCAACAACCGTACTGTCATCTGCATAACCTACAATGCTGGGTTGCAGCATGTCGTTAATGTGGAGCAGGAAAAGGGTTGCGGAGAGAACAGACCCCTGAGGAACACCGGCGTCAATGGCCATGAGGTCCGAAGAGCAGCCATCAATAACTACTCTGATCGACCGTTCACTCAAGAAATCAGATAGCCAGCTACAAAAATCAGCAGGGATGCCGTAAGCAGGAAGCTTGCTAAGGAGACTTGCGTGCCAAACCCTGTCAAAGGCCTTCGAGATGTCCAGTGAAACAGCAAGCGCTTCACCGTTTCTCGTGATGGCCTCGCCGCAGCAGTGCGTGACATACGCTAAAAGATCCCCAGTAGACCGACCTCGGCGAAAGCCATATTGACGGTCACTGAGCAGATCATTTGCTTCGAGGTATGCCAGCAGTTTGCCGTTAAGTACCCTTTCCATGACTTTACAGAGCATGGAGGTAATGGCGATTGGTCGGTAATTGCAGGGATCAGCACGACTACCCTTCTTGGGTACTGGCTGCACGTTTGCAAGCTTCCAGGATTTCGGCACCGTTCTTGTTTGGAGAGAGAGGCGGTACAGGCGTGTCAGTACAGGAGACAACTCAGGCGCACACTGCTTTAGTACACGTGCAGGTATACCGTCTGGTCCATTGGCCTTATTCACGTCAAGATTCAGCAGAGCTCTGCGTACCTCTTTTTGATGTATAGCAATTCTCTGCATAGAGGAACTGCAATGAGGTAGCGTAGGTGGAAGTTTTGAGCCTGCATCTAGACGTGAATTGCTCGCAAACAGAGAAGCAAACAAGTTAGCTTTCTCTGTCGCGGAGTGGGCCAGTGTCCCATCAGGTTTCTGCAGAGGTGGCAATGTGGGTCGGCAGAAGTTGGATTCGACCGCTTTCGACAGGGACCAGAACCGCTTGCTACCAGGAGGGTAGGAGGCGAGTTTGGCCCCTATTCGACTGACGTGGTCGAATCGAGCCTTTCGAAGCACCCGTTTGCAGGACTTGGCAGCTGAGTTAAAGGCTTTTTTCTTCGCGCGAACCCTCTGTGCTCCAGCTTTGGTATCGCGGGCTAGTACCCAAGCCTGGTATGCAGACTGCTTAAGAGCCTCGGCTCGAGCACAGTCCGAATTGTACCATGCTCGGGTCTTGTGATCGAGCGATAGGTCGGAGAACGGAATGAAATATTCCATTCCCTGCCGAATCACATCCGCAACAGCCTCAGCAGAACAGGAGGGGTCACCCGAAGAAAAACAGACCTGCTGCCAGGGGAAAGACGCAAAGAAATGCCGCATCTCATCCCAGTCCGCTGACTCGTATCGCCATACTCTCCTCGTGCCCCTAGGGCAGAGATCAGGAGGAGAGTGGATCGACACGGATTTCACCAGACAGTGATCGGACGATCCTAGCGGAGCTGAGACCGAAACCGAGTGCCTGTCTGGATCAGTTGTCAGCAGAAGGTCAAGGCAATTGGGTGTATGGTCAGTAACATCCGGTATCCGCGTCGCAACATTTACCAGCTGGGTAAGGTTTAGGGATACAGGGACAGCGCTTCCCTCCCAGCGTGGCAAGTATTCTTGTACGGGAACAGCCACTCCTCGTGGTGGGCGTTAAAGTCCCCAAGGAATACGAGTTGAGCCGCGGGGTACCGCTGTTGGGCTTTATCTGCCATCTCAGTAAGGTGGTCAAAGAGCCTAGTTGTCTCCTGGTTTCCGCTGTGCGATCGGTAGACACAGGCATACAGAGTTTTCTCTGAGCCCGAGTCGACCATAATCCACAAAGTGGAAAACCCGGCAGCCTCAAAGCAACGGAGACGCTTGCAGCAAATGTCGTCGCGGACGTACACACAGACCCCAGCACGTGCTCTGAACTTATGTTCCAGTGAGTAGCCTGGGTAGTTGAGGTACGATGCGTCCGCTGGGATTTTGATTTGCGTCTCCGTCAAAAAGAATAGGTGCGGTTTTTCGGTTTCAAGATGGTGGTGGACCGGATCGATATTTGAGTGCAACCCCCTGATGTTGGTGAGGTGCACTTTCAATGGGAGGAAGTGCAGCCGGTGTTTAACCCTATTCTTTTTTCTTTTTGTTTTCATATTTGTGGAGTGTGGGATGGGTGAAAAAATGCCTGTCGAGGTGTTGCGTTTACCAATTGGATCACTTGAGCTAATCCGGACAATGAGGAGCTCACTTGGAGACTGCGGGGACGCCCGAGCCCCCCTGAAATAACCCACCGGGTCCTCCCGTCCAGTCGCCAACTGGCACGGTGGAGCTATTCCAGGATTTTTCGCTAGGTGGCGGGGCAGCCTCTCGCACGTGGCTGTCGTACAATTGGGCCCCCAACTTCCTGCGGTCGGCCACCGGCAAGACCGTGCCTCGGATCCCGCTACCCTCCAGCGAGAGCTGCTCGGCCCGACGTCACTCAAGGATCCAAAAACCGGCATTATGCAACACAACTGACAGCAAATCATCCCCCAAAGGCACTGGTACTCCCGCTCATAGACGAAACGCAGCAAGGCTGCTTGGCGCCTGACTCCGGCGGGAGGGTGGTAGCAAACCAGGCGGCCCCTTGCGGGACCTACCACCGCTGGTTTGGACGTAGTTTAAGGACATACCCGGGTCCAAAAATTGTATATATTACTATAATAATACACTATACAAAACCACTATAGGAGTGCCTAATGCCTATAATATTTACCTTTGACCCTCAGTCCTCCCTCTAGCCTCTCCTGCAGCTCGGCCTGGCAGTGCTGCACCTGCATCTTGAAGTGGCACGCCTCCCGCAGCCGCCCCAGACACACCTCGCAGATACCACTCCTGCCATTGTTGCTTGATGTCAGCTGCAAAATGTAGAATATTTATTTCTGATGTTCAATTTATGCCTATATTATTTGCACATAAGACTCAAAGCATATTCTATGTAATAAAAAAGTATTAGAAAGTTACAGGGCTACTTGACTGAGGTAGATATGGGCTGAATATTCGAATTTGGCATGTTTTTTTCATGTTTGAATCCCATCAAAAACATAAATGTAAAAAAGGAGAGCCAAGTTCAATACAAAAATTATGCTTGGCTGTGGGGTTCGCCGCAAAAAGAATGGAGATTTAAATGAGTGCCAAGTTCTATGCAAAATCCAAATATGTATTTATAGGAACAAAATAACATTATAAACAAGTATTAAACTCTATTTATTTGCTTTATTGGATACTTATAACAATTGCTGTTATTTAAAAAAAATGCGAGATCTTAAAGCAGGTTAGATTTGACTTGGCCAGTTTTCATTACATCAGTCATTTTATAAAGTTATTCAACATATATATTTTGTAATTCTGATAAAAACTGGCCAAGCCAAATCTAACCTACTTTAAGATCTCACATTTTTTTTAAATAACAGCAATTGTTATAGGTATCCAATAAAGCAAAGAAATAGAGTTTAATACTTGTTTATAATCTTATTTTGTTCCTATAAATACATATTTGGATTTTGCATAGAACTTGGCACTCATTTAGATCTCCATTCTTTTTGCGGCGAACCCCACAGCCAAGCATAATTTTTGTATTGAACTTGGCTCTCCTTTTTTACATTTATGTTTTTGATGGGATATCAATACTTATTGTAAAGAAAACTAGGCAGGTATTGAGATTTAATGTTTTTTCTTGTGTTTCCGCTGCATGTTTTTTACTTCTGTTCTTTGTATTAATTATGTGGTGCCGCGCGCCGTCAACGACACACCGTTGGCCGGTTGTTTAGCGCGTATTACAGGTTTTTTGTATGGGGACCCCCCCTATTTTTTAACTTTTTTTATTTTTAGAATTTTTTCCGACGCTTACACACAATTACCGAGCTGGATTCCAAATTTCATCCTTCTAGGTCATCTGGAAGTAGGTTAGGTTTAGGTACTATATGTCAGTCACAATAAAAAAGAAATTTGTATGGGAACCCCCCCTATTTATTAACTTTTTTTTGTTTTTAGATTTTTTCCTACGCTTACACACAATAAGCGAGCTGGATTCCAAATTTCATCCTTCTAGGTCATCTGGAAGTAGGTTAGGTTTAGGTACTTATATGTCAGTCACAATAAAAAATGGTTTTTTTGTATGGGGACCCCCCCTATATTATAACTTTTTTTAATTTTTAGATTTTTTCCTACGCTTTCACACAATAACTGAGCTGGATTCCAAATTTCATCCTTCTAGGTCATCTGGAAGTAGGTTAGGTTTAGGTACTTATATGTCAGTCACTTCCGGTTGCAGCTGTCAAAGAAGCATCGTTAGGAATTCGGTCCGCGATTAAATTAAACGGAAAGTGGTTATTTCTCGTCAAATTACGTCGCAGGATACAAAAAACAGTGATTTACATCGAGTACCGCGTGAAGTGTACTGAAATACAGCCTGTCCTGTCGAAAAAGTGATAAAAAAGTGCTAAAACGTGACGAAAACCATATATAGATACGTATACATTGCGCTATAAACACGAGCGAAGATTACGCACTTCCGACAGTTCCATACAGTTCCGTCAGTGACAGTTGACATTAACACGATAGTGTTGCCACACTCGCACGTAATTATTGCCAGAGCGAATAACAAACTACTATTTGGTAGAAAAATTGCTAATTTCAATAACTAACAACTATAATGGATGCGCAAATGGAAAACCTCTTTGAAAAACTGAAGGCAGAGATGAAAATCCAAACGGAAACATTAACGAAAACAATAACAGATAATTTATCTACCACTATAGAGGAGAAATTGAAGCCAATAATACAGGATAATAAGGAACTCAAAGTAGAAGTAGGAAGATTAAAGACAAAAGTTCATATATTGGAGAAGGAGGTTAAGAAGAATAACTTTATACTTCATAAAGTCTGTGAAAGCGAGACGTCCACCAACGATCTATTAAAACTGGTTGTCGAAACATTGAATAAACTCAGTGAAAACGCAAACACGGAAGAGTGGGATATATGGGAAATCTGTAAAGTAACAAGGCTAGGGAAGAAAAGAGACGAACCTAGACCGATTCTAGTGACAGTAACACTAACTTGGAGAAAAATGGAGGTTCTTAAAAACAACAAGCAATTCCATAATAACATCTATGCTACTGAAGACTATCCTAAAGAGATTCTTATAAAAAGGAAAGAACTAAAAGAACAATTGATACAAGAAAGAGAGAAGGGAAAGAAAGCATATATTCGATATGATAAACTTATCGTAGAGGACAACACAGGTGAAAAGGAAACCCCCAACGAGAAGAGGAAGCGATCTCCCACACAATCTCCAAACAATATTCAGGAGAGTTCAGAACGTACAAGCAATGGACCTGAGAAGAAACAACCTAACAAAAAGAATAAAACAGATGCTTATGCAGTAGTGCATTAGAAATAATAACTAGCAGGCACCGGGAGGAAGAAACAAAACAACTACAACAACAACAAGAACTTAGAATAACTCAACATTCCCCAATCCGGCTGGTCCCCGTGGGGAGTACGACCAACACCCCCTAGAAAAAGTAATCCGAAATGCAAAAATACCGAAAAATACCGAAATATAAAAACGAAATGTAAAACAAAACTAACTTAATAAAAACCAGTTAAAACAATAAATATTTATATAAAGCAACTCTAGAATGCAAAACAAGAATCTAACCTGAATCAAGCCAGGGACAGAAGACTGGCAATTATAGGGGAGGCCTTTGCCAGAAGGCAAACTGACAAGGAAACATCCAGTTAAAAAACACAATTTAAAAACATGTATATAGATTAAGTTTACTATGTCAGAAATAAAGGCTATATTATATTATTATGTCAGTCACAATAAAAAATGGTTTTTTTGTATGGGGACCCCCCCTATTTTATAACTTTTTTTAATTTTTAGATTTTTTCCTACGCTTTCACACAATAACTGAGCTGGATTCCAAATTTCATCCTTCTAGGTCATCTGGAAGTAGGTTAGGTTTAGGTACTATAGGTATGTCAGTCAGTCTTAAAATTTACGACTTTTTGACCTTCATATCTTTATAACCGTTTGAGCTAGCTTCATGAAATTTGGGCTCCTAGATGTCCTTATGGATATAATTAAACACACGTAGTTTTATGTGTTTACGTTAAACATGTTTTGAGTTATAGAAGGGTCAAAAGTGGCACCAAGTGGTTCGTGTAATATTACACTTGGCGCTGGCTAGCCAGTTCCTTTGCTTGAACTTGGCTTGACACGCTGCCGCGTGTCTAGATTAGGCCAAATATTTGGCAAATTAAATAGTGAGTCATGAACTTGATGGCTGAACTGAGTCAAGCTGATTTGCATGTTGTTTAGTGAAAATCTTACATATAAACTATTTTACACCCAAAACATTGTAGTGTCCTATTTTATTAATAAGTAAGAGATGGAACTAGCACAGTTTTTTTCAAGAAGAGATGAAGATCCTTCAATGAAGCAGCTATCCGTAGATTTCTATAAAACACAACAACAAGTACAAGTTAACTAACAATATGAACAAACCTAAAGCTGCTACTAGTTTAGTATGTTTAGGTAATTTTATAGGCTTAATTAAGTTTTCTACAGAATATATTCTTATTTGGGAGTATATTATTAAGTAGAACTTGTAATAATACCATATTGATAGAAGTTTTTGAGGTTAGTTTTACAGCTTTACGTTTAGTTGATCCTGAGTAAAAAATAATAATAGTACACATAGCGGCAAGGGTCTTTACTCTGTGGTTACAGCAGATTTCAGCCAATGAAAATATTATGCGTCGTTACTTACTTTGATTACAAAGCATTCTTCGATCATGACCGAGTATATTTCCGTTATGCCGAGACGAGTGTACGGTGTCCTCAAATCTTTCGCCGAAGGCCGCTGCAGGCAGCAGTGGCACTGGTTTATAGATTCCATTACATTAGTACTTTAAAACGCTCTTCTATTCACCGATTTTATCACAAATTCTAAGAAGAGAAGATATTTGTCGTGGCCTTCCTACTCAGAAGATACTATGCAGGGCTGCCAGTACATAAATTTTGATTATACGATCCTGTGCCCGCAATTATACGAAATTCGATTGCATTATACGAGTACAAACAAAAACTATTATTTAAATCGATTTTTTAATAACTGGTGAATTTCGGTTTTCGCGGTAAGCCCCCAAATTGCGGGGATCTTTCTCTTTTACTCCAATGACAGCGTAATAAGAGTGACAGAGAAAGATGCCCGCAATTTGCGAACTTGGATTTTCGCGGTTATAGCCCACGTTGACGTGTATTTAAGTAGTTGCCGTTCCATTAAATCGTATAACAGTATTGGCACTGATTGGCACACTGTTTTTTGAAGCATTGACAGTAATTTGACATCTGTGTTTTTTTCGTATCCAATTATACCGATTGACCAACTATACGACATGTATACGAAAATAATTTCATTATACGAATTTCGTAGCCTATTATACGATCTGGCAGCCCTGATACTATGATCGCTATGAGTTGACATTGACAGCTGTGCGCGGGAGCGTAACCGCTGCGTTCAGAAATTTGATACAAACGAATCCTTTACTTTATCTGGGATCTGTAAAGCGGATTCCAAACGGAATGATCAAATCGACCGATTTGATCAGAAATTAAATTGGCGTCAATCTCCAATTTTAGATTTATGGTGATATTAGACCCCTCTAAATTGAACAAATGCCTCAGAACGCAAATACTGGCGTCACAAATTAGTATCCTTGCGTCCGCACCTCATTTTATCGGTAATTATAGGCGGTTGAATTTAGCGAGCCAAATTGGCGTTTGCGTCCGCACGTCTTCATTCGGTCGGGCAATTTAATCAGATTGGGAAAAATTGACTAGTCCGGATACATCTTAAGGCCACAATGTGCCAGTGCCGGCCAGTCCAAGGGACGCAGCCATGCGGTAGAATGAGATAGCAACATCACTTGCTCCCTCTAACGCATAAATGCATCCCCCAGACTAGCCCATTGTGTACAGGGGCCTTTAAGCATGGTAAGCAGACGTTCGGAATTTTCATCCGATTTCCGTACAGACAGGTGGGAACGGGACGTCGTTCTACAAATGCATAGCGCTGCACATGTAATTTCGTGCGTGTGGCCAGCAGTGGCGGATTTCCCATAAGGCACAGTAGGCCCGGGCCTAGGGCGGCAAATTGTGACAAAAAATTCGCTGATTATAACAAAAAATAACTCAAAATTAGACCAGGCAACAAATTCTCAAAAAAGTACCTATAGAGGGAAATGCTTGTAACACAATTTTTGACTTTGTACCTATTTTTATTTGAACTATCTAGGAGGTGAACATATCAAAAGTCCCCGGCCGTAGCCCTTGAGCCAGGGGAAGAGAGAGGTCTCCGAAACTGCCGGACCAATTAAGTTGAAATTTGGCACACATATGTAAGTTTGTGACCCAAAGATGGACGTGTAACGTAAATAATAGTACATTGTGCAACATGGGGCGTAAGTGGAATATTGCAAACGAGAGTAAGTTAAATCGCGACGGCTTGCCGGAGCGATTTATAGGCTCGAGTTTGCAATATTATTACGCCCCGAGATACACACAATGTTTTTCCTCACACTTGCGATACAAAAAATAAGTTTAAAGACAAAAAACTGTTAATTATGGCACTAGAAACTTCATAACTCCCTAGGGAAAACGAATTTTCTATAACTCCCGCTACGCCTACGTGCAATTCCACATTTACTGAGCGAGTGTGATGAAAATGAATTTTAAATATGGCCTCCATATTTTGGGGGGTAATAGAGAAAATTTAAAAATAAAGTTTTTTCAAACTATATCGTGTTACATATCAAATCAAAGAGCTCATTGTAAGAATCTCAGATTTTTTTATAATTTTAGGATAAATAGTTTAGCAGTTATTCAAGAAAATAGTTTTTAATGTTTTTGTAGGTATGTACATGAAAGTCAATGTTATTGGTAAAACTGTCACTTAAAATGAATAAGTATTTGCTTATTTTTTTCATAAAACCTATGTTCCTATGATCATGTCACAAGGACGTATAGTTTCTAAGATATAATAAGCGAAAAACCGAAAAATGTGACCTTCAAACCAAACCCCCCAACTTTTGATATGTTCACCTCCTAACGAGTCCAAAAAAGTTACTAAGTAAAAAATGTGTCCCATCCCAAGCATTTCCCTCTATAATATATCTTTCCGTTGCCTGATCTAAATGTAGTCAATATGATGGGTGCTGATGCTGAGAAAGGGGCGGCTACAAGGCTTGGGGCCTAGGGCGGCAGACTGCAAATCCGCCACTGGTGGCCAGTCTTTCGAAAAGTTCCTAAATAATTTACGCAATCACTTAAGCGGCTTTCCATAGGAAGAGGTTCCTGTACACGGAGCATAAGATACCTTCTGGAAAGCCACATATTATTTCTGAATGCAATATTTCCTTCTAGAGTAAGACGCGCTTTAATTAAGATATCAATCTACAATATTCATACTTAAAACCTATGAACACCACACCTACTGCCGTCTGGGTAAAAAAATAAAACAAATAATTGATAGTCAACTAATTTACTTCACGGTTCATAATCGTGCATATACTTAATAATTATTGACTTTTTTATTGCAATACAGTCAACATATTTATATTACAAAGTAAAACGAATCATTTAAGACTATAACACAGTAATACCAATATGAGTAACATGACTGACGCTTCTCCCGGTATAATTAATAATAATATAAAAACTAGTAGTTTTTATATTATTATTACATGTACATTAGTTTGATTAGCCTCAAATGACATGACGTGTGTCACCGCGCATATGTACCTACAGTCAGCCAATTTGATTCCTAGGTCACCACATGTAGAACCATGTCATAATGAAACAACTTGTTCATCCTCTACACCAGTGCTTATTGAGTGTTGTATGTCATTTATATAGTAGTTACAGAGACAAGGTTTTATAGTGGCCTATGGGAATCAAGTTGGTTGACTGTACAAACACTGTCCCGGAGAGCCTGCGCCCTTCAAGAGTGTTCCTTTATGGGCATTGTGTAGATCAACTAAAGGAGTCCCATCGCCGGACAAGGCTCGTAGCCTTTGTAAAGAATCCTTGGAATGGAACATAAAAAGAAAGCGTCCGCCATTGTGATCCGGCCGCCGCCGTGGAAATATCTCTACATCTACACTTAGCCAACAAGAAAATACGCGTTTTCCTTCTTAGTAACACAGTAATTCACATGTACTGATGTGCCGTCTGAAACTTTATTAAATTGCGAAATTTTCAGAAGGTCAAATTTCGGAAACTTCTCATATTTTAGAATGAGAATAGAAATCTACCATTTCCAGAAAAAAAAATCCATTGATTCCAAAGAAATTTTCATGAAGTTTCCGAGAAGTTTTCGAAACTCTCCGCAACACGACGGCACGTCTGTATTCACATGTGCAACTGAAAGATAAACATTGGCAATCGTAACTCAGGGTAGAGGTACAGGGCAACAGAGTTGACCAGTATGTTCAATGCCCCGCGCTTTTCCTAACTCCATAACTGTTCAATTATACATACAAGAAATGTGGTTCACATATAATCAAAGCGGGTAATTAGACCTACAATGTGCCCCCTGTGACTCTTTGTGGCACTCCTTTAGCACAATTGAAGCATTTTAAGTATTTGGGCCACTGGGTCACCGATGACATGTGCGACAATATGCAAATTGAGAGGGAACGCAGAGCGCTGGCTGTGCGCTGCAATATGATTGCTCGTAGGTTTGCACGATGTACCGAGAAGGTGAAGGCTACGCTTTTTAAAGTATATTGCCAATCCTTCTACACGTGCAGCCTATGGGTCAGCTATAACAGCGGGCATACAGCGCTCTGCTGGTGCAGTACAACAATGCGTTCAGGGTGGTGTTCGGGCTGCCGCGACACTGCAGCGCCTCGGGAATGTTCACGGAGGGACGGATCGATGGCTTCCACGCGATCATCAGGAAGCTGTTGAGGCGGTGGCGCGCCAGCTCGAATACCATCCTGTGCACGTTGGCCGACCAGAGGGACACACCATGGCTGAAGCACTGGGTGCAGCTACATGCCCCATTATGTAAAAATGTGTTTTATGTTTATGTTTTGTTTGTACTGACCCTAGATTTAAGCATTATTATGTTACTAACACATATAGACTATTTGTTAAAAATAAATTATTATTGATTGATTGATTGATATAAGATAATAAATATCTTCACGCGGTTGACTTTCCGATATTTTGTCTACGCAAATGTAACTAGCAATAAGGTGAAGTAAATAGCAGTGGAGTAAAATTCTATTGACTGAATCCGAATAAAACAACTATGTATAGTTACGCCTCTGTCGATGGATTAACCACATTAACCTGAGCTATTATAATTATAAACCATTTTACGAAACAACAACGTTATAGTATCCTGGATATATGTGTTTCAACATGTTTCATTAAACTTGTTTCATCGAAAAAAAGTGATTCACATATTTCGCATTCGTATGATTGTTCATCGGTGTGTATTTTTTTATGTCTCTCTAATTCAGATTTTAATGTAAAGTTGTTGTTACATTCTTCACATCTATACGGCTTCTCTCCGATGTGACTCATTTTATTTGTCTCTAAACTATCTTCTTGACTTAATTGCTGGTTTCGTTCATTACATGTGTATGGTTTCACTTCACTATGGACTCTTTTGTGGATCTTTAAATGATCTTTTCTTGTAAATTGCTTGTTACATTCTTTACATTTGTATGGTTTTATTCCACTATGGATTCTTTCATGGATAACTAAATTTTTTTTTTGTGTGAATTCTTTGTTACATTCATTGCATTTGTATGGTTTCACGCCACAATGGACTCTTTTGTGAATCTCTAAATGATCTTTTCTTGAAAATTGCTTGTCACATTCTTTACACTTGAATGGTTTCATTCCACTATGGATTCTTTCATGGATAACTAAATTTCTTTTTTGTGTGAATTCTTTGTTACATTCATTACATTTGTATGGTTTCACGCCACTATGAACTCTTGTGTGGATCTCTAAATGATCTTTTCTTGTAAACTGTTTGTTACATTCTTTACATTTATATGGCTTCATTGCACTATGGATTCTTTCATGTATAACTAAAGAATTTTTTAAAATAAATTCTCTGTTACATTCTTTACATTTGTATGGTTTCACGCCACTATGGGCTCTTTCGTGGATAACTAAATAATATTTTTGTGTGTATTCCTTGTCACATTTTTTACATTTGAATGGTTTTATTCCACTATGGATTCTTTCATGGATAACTAAATGATGTTTTTGAGTGAATTCCTTGTCACATGCTTTACATTTGTATGGTTTCACGCCACTATGGACTCTTTCGTGGGTCTGTAAATGGCATTTTTGTGTAAATTGCTTGTTACATTCTTTGCATTTGTATGGTTTCTCTCCAGTATGGATACTTTCGCGGATCTTTAAATGAGCTTTTAGTGTAAATTGCTTGTTACATTCTTTACATTTGTATGGTTTCACATCACTATGGAGTCTTTTGTGGGTCTCTAAATTATCTTTTCTTGTAAATTGCTTGTTACATTCTTTACATTTGTATAGTTTCCCTAGAGTGTGAATTTTTCTATGTTGATTTAAAGTGGCTCTTGTTGCGAATCGCTTGTTGCATACGTCACACACGTGCGGTCTCTCTGCAGAGTGAAATCTTAAATGCTCATCCAATATTAATATATTTGCAAATGTTTCTTTACAAACTCCGCATGGATAAGGTTCCAGCAGTGTATGTGTTCTGATATGTCGGATTAAAGTAAATTTAGACGTAAATTGCTGACTACACATGTCGCAATAGTAGGTCTTCTTATTCGTTTGTGGTGCGATATGGTGTTGTTGATGTGTTATTAATCTAATAGAATTATGTGTGGTGTGCGTAGGGCGAGTATCGTGTGTTTGGGCTGTGTGAGCGGGCACGTCCTGCACACTGCTAGCGGGGCTCTGCTCGCGGTGTGACGTCACGTCCTGCACACTGCCGGCGGGGCTCGGCTCGCGGTGTGACGTCACATCCTGCACACTGCCGGCGGGGCTCGGCTCGCGGTGTGACGTCACGTCCTGCACACTGCTGGCGGGGCTCGGCTCGCGGTGTGACGTCACGTCCTGCACACTGCTGCCGGGGCTCAGCTCGCGGTGTGACGTCACGGGACACGGCTGGCTCGCGCGCGGGGAGTGGCGGAGGCGCTCGAGCCTCACGGAGCACGCCAGCGCGAGCTGCTGCCTACAGCGCAGGGACAGAGGCGCCGAGCTAACTCCGTACTCGCCGGCTGAAGACACTGAAACGACATATTCACATTAGAGTGAGCCATGATGCAATAATACCTGCGCCAGGTATAGCATTCTGAGACATGGCGTTACACAAGCTACGTCATTAACGTGCAATAAACTATCATAAAAACGCTTTATAATAAATGGAGGTAAGTTTATGCGGGTTAATAAGTATGACATAAATTTGGGGTAAAAACGCTACTAGAGAAGCTTTGGGTAATAAATTATGCGAAACTTGGTATGCGAAATACGTTTCGGACATAATAAATCATGCCAAATAGATGGCACCCGCTCTGGGTCCAAATAAATTATAAGAGAGTTATTCCCTAATGGTTGCTTCTCCCGACACGGTGGTTATACGATAAATTATATCTGTCAGTGAATATTACTGACTGAACTTGAAAACCTGAGTCATTTGCGTTTTGCAGACGATTTGATTTTATTCTCAGAATGTCCAGAAAATCTAGAACAAATGCTACAGCAACTATCAGACCAAAGCATAATAGCAGGGCTTTCAATGAACACAAATAAAACCAAAATTATGACTAACGGTTCATAAAGTCACAGCATCATGGCACAGAATTTATTATTTATTCTATGTCATGATGCTGTACTAGGTACAGAAGATTCACTCTCTAACAAAACGCGTCCGTTACTATTAGGACAGATATGACCGCTAGGTGTCGCAAGCGCCACGCGCGGCCTATGGCTAGCCACAAATTGGTATGGGACAGATGTACTTGTAGCCACTTGTTGCGACGCGACGAAATCGTGGAGTCAGCCACGCCTGATCATGGTAAATAAGGAGAAAATAGACTACGTCGACGAGTATGTACACATGGGTCAGCTAACAGCCACAAGTGATACTATGGCTAAAGAAATTGATAGAAGAATAGCCAACACTTGGAAAGGTTTTGGTCACTTAGCGAAGTAATGAAAAACCAAGACATGCCAATAAAGGAAAAGAGGAAAGTCTTTAACACGTGCATCCTACCGTGTTTAATATACGGGTGCCAAGCATGGGCACTAACTGAAATATTAAGTAACAAAATTAAAGTATGTCAAAATAGTACATCTGTTAGCGACGCTACGACAAGGCGCGGATTAGTCTAAGCTAGATTTAAAATAAATTCGATTAAGGCTGTATTCGAAATAAAGATTTACAGATAGGTAGGGAAACCGCGATTAGATTGTTAATAGATATAAGGACTCGTAATATTCGTAAGTTAAGTCGTAAGCTCGTATTAAGTTTTAGGTCACCTAGTACGATAGGTAAAAATGGCTAAACTTATTTTCAGAATCCCAAGTAATCCCTATAAACTAGGCAAATTAATGTAGACGCTGCCATTGGTCAACCAAAGTGGGCGGGTCAAGACAAGGAAGTCACGAAATGAAAGAGATAGCGCGACACGCTCCCATTGGTCGATCAAATCCAGGCTTAACGCGACAGTATAGCGCAATTTTCACTATGAAACTAATATGTTTCCTTTAATAGCTCATTATCCGTTAGAGTTACATCATGACAATGTTTGTAAATATTGTAGATCATTAGCCTAGTTACCCAGTAAGATAAGAATCGTAAGGCAAAACAAGCAAACAAAGCCCTGCGAGCGGGCGAAGGGGTAATAAAACGCTTATTGTTCGTGAACCGTAGGCCTTTTGTTATCGCTCGTGGATAGGTTGAAGGGATTACTGAGCTCGTTATTGTTTATTTTTGTAGCTAAGTAACGTGTTTAACTATTTGTAATAGTTTTAAGTCGATAGATAATTAGATATTTATAATCTGGCCGCGTAGCCAAGATGCCAATCGCTTACGCTCCGTAGCGATCGAAACGCAACTGTCACTGTCACACTAATATGGAAGAGTGATAGAGAGACATAATGCTTTTCGTTGTCGAAGCGATAGCGATTGTAACCTTGGCTAGGCCGGCTGAGTCGCGAAGCGATATGGAGATAATGAAAATTCACCCGAAAATGACCGTATTAAGTGACTAGCCAATCAGAGATCGAGAAAAACCGCGAATTAAGATTTGATTTTATCTCCCTATCAAAGGTGACTCTCTTTCTAGATTTTTAGTATAAAAGCCAGACGGCACCGCTTCGGATCGTACAGTAATCCAGCAGCAGCCGAAAAGGAAAAAGGAAGAAAACCGAAGAAAGCCTGAGGGATCCGAAGCTGTACCGCCTAATCGTTATAGGAGCATTTTTATATGAAGAACGCCGTTAATAAAAGTCAGTTTTTTATACTCGGAATCTTTTAATTTATCGTCGGGGCGATCGAGGACAATTCGTTGAGGGCTTCGCATTACGGTGCATCAGAGTCTGGGCCGGCTGCGGTTTCGAGCGAGGCGCCAGTAGACCAGTTACCTTCTCCAACTGCTATCGTCGGCTATATTGGACGTTGAGAGTTCAATAACATCTAGAGAGAAGTAATTGGAGTAAAAAGAAGAGATAAAATAGAACTAAACAAAATTAAAGGTATAACCAAATTCAAAGATGCGAACAAAATATGTAAAACACTGAAATGGAAGTGAGCAGGACATATGATAAGAGCAAAAACTGATAAATGGACCAGGAAGATAACAGAATGGTAACCAAGAGGCTATGAAAGGAACTAGGGCGGCCAATGGAAACGCTGGGAAGATGACCTCAAAAAAGTGGCCGGCCCAGGATGGATTAGACTTGCAAGAGACAAGGAGAAATGGCAATCTTTAGAGGAGGCGTTTGTCGAAAGACAAGCTGTTGTTACAAAACCCAATCATCGGAAAAGAAATACTTAATATTGTTATCACTGTAGAGCAGCAATAAAGGCTTATTTTATTTATTATTACTGACTGAGACTGAGAGCATATAAGGATTTATGTAGAATGTGGTTTTGGAGAGTTTTTTAATGAGATGTAAGTAGCCCATTATGGAGGTTATGTCAGTTTATTCTCGTTTTCATTTACCTTCCCCCTCAAGTCGGGGCTTCCCTGGGTGCAATTATAAATAAATTATGAGAGCTGGCGTTCCTTCTTCCAAGCTCCCATCCCATATTTCAACCCGGATATGTTTTTGTTCACATATATATGTGCAATTGAAAATATATCAAATGATATTTAGTATGGAGGCTGCCTTCCTGTAAGTAGCGCTCAATACATATCCTTTAATAACTGCTGCCAATTTATTAAACCAAATTCTGAACACCACTTTAGATACTTACGTAGAGACGGCTCGGAAGGCTCGCTGCAGGGGCCCTCTTCAGGTTCATCTAAGCCTTCCTCATCTAAAATTTAACAAGTTAAAATATAACAACCTATTTCCTTGATATTGGAAACAAAATATGTGATAAATAGCCACAGAATGACTCGCTGGGACCAAACAATACGAGTATGTATATACACGGTGTAACATGAGTAAACCGAATAATTTTAACAGCGTATTCCTGATCATATTTAGAGACAAAAATGTCCTATAAACTTTTTTGATACCTATTCGCCTAGTTTCAGAGATATTATTAATTTTAAAAAAATAACATTTTATTGTTACATGGTGTAAAAGGCATTTTTGATGGTGATGTTGCTGCTTAAGGGACGTAGTCTAAATATCCTTATTGATAGATGTCAAAAAGTGACAAGTAACACTTTGCAAAAAGTAGGTTCTACGAAAAAAAAATGTAAAAATCAATTTTAAGTGACAAGTTTACCAATAACATTTATTATTTATGTACAAATACATTCAAAACATTGAAAAAAAACTAATCAAAAATTTATTTTTTTGGCGAAATTGAACTAAACTCATATTATATTTTTTACTTCTTTTGACCTCAGAAATGCGTGGTTAAAATTATTCGGTTTCCTCATGTTACACCGTGTATTACTATAATAATACACGATACAAAACCACTATAGGTGTGCCTAATGCCTAAAATATTTACCTTTGACCCTTAGTGCTCCCTCTAGCCTCTCCTGCAGCTCGGCCTGGCAGTGCTGCACCTGCATCTTGAAGTGGCACGCCTCCCGCAGCCGCCCCAGACATACCTCGCAGATACCACTCCTGCCATTGTTGCTCGGTGTCAGCTGCAAAATGTAGTATATTTGTTTCTGATGTTCAATTTATGCCTATATTATCTGCACATAAGACTCAAAGCATATTCTATGTAATAAAAAAGTATTAGAAAGTTACAGGGCTACTTGACTGAGGTAGATATGGGCTGAATATTCGAATTTGGCATGTTTTTTTTTATGTTTGTATTAGGCCAAATATTTGGAAAATTAAATAGTGAGTCATGAACTTGATGGCTGAACTGAGTCAAGCTGATTTGCATGTTGTTTAGTGAAAATGTCACATATAAACTATTTTACACCCAAAACTCAGCAGCCTTCTAAAAATCACTGTGCAATTTCTGTACAAACTGCCAAAAAAAAGCGGAAAACCTATGCTTTTTCTAATACAGAATATGATTTAAAACAAAGAAAAGATTATTTATAAGAAATTAAGATATTAGTTCAGGAATCAACACAGTAGTGTCCTATTTTATTAATAAGTAAGAGATGGAACTAGCGCAGTTTTGTCAACAAGAGAGTTATCCGTAGATTTCTATAAAAGAGGAACAAGCTAATTAACAATATGAACAAACATAAAACTGCTAGTAGTTTTGGTTTTGAACTTGATGATTAGGTAGTTTTATATTTTTAAGAATTCGTTTTTCACATAAAAGATTTTTTTAAAGTGTATATTATTAAGTAGAACTTGTAATACTTAATACCATATTGATAGAAGTTTTTGAGGTTAGTTTTACAGCTTTACGTTTAGTTGATACTGAGTAAAAAATAATAATAGTAAACATAGCTGCAAGGGTCTTTACTCTGTGGTTACAACAGATTTCAGGCAATGAAAAAAATCTGCGTCGTTACTTACTTTGATTACAAAGCATTCTTCGATCATGACCGAGTATATTTCCGTTATGCCGAGACGAGTGTACGGTGTCCTCAAATCTTTCGCCGAAGGCCGCTGCAGGCAGCAGTGGCACTGGTTTATAGATTCCATCACATTAGTACTTTAAAACTCTCTTCTATTCACCTATTTTATAGTCACATACGATTATTAAATCAACAACCATGAAGCACAACCAAGCACAACAAAAGTGACATTACTTAAAGAAGTTGACAGCTGTGCGCGGGAGCGTAGCCGCTGCGTTCAGAAATTTCATACACGTTTTTAACTCTCTTTGATTTATTTTTCCTTTACTTTAAATACTAGTGGCTCTGTGACCTGTGGATCTCGAGCCCCCTCCAGACTATGTGCGTGAATCGCGGCGCGACGTCACGGAGCGAACATATCGCGAAGTTGACGTATGACTCCACACTCGCACACTTCATGGCGATTTCGCAGTTTGGTTTGCGGCAATATGGCGGAAAAGCATCAGCTGATCGAGTTTAACTCTTAGTTATCTATGGCATCATACGTGATTTAGCTGTTTTTCCATTTTGTTTTATTGTAAAACCGTAAAATATAGCTGCTTAATATAATATAATCATAATACAATTCATATTTATCTTGCCACAGAGGAACCAAACTATTGTGTAATGTGGAGTCTTGCAAGTTCGCGCTTCGCGTTTCCTTTGACGCGGGCCGAAATACCGACAAAAAACGGAGAACAAGGCGTGAAGCCGGAAACAATCTGCGAAATCGACGCCACACTTGCGTTCGCGGCTTCGCACGCGATTCACGCGCATAGTCTGGAGGGGGCTTCGCGTTAACTTAAGGCCCCTCTACAGAATGGGCCAGCGTGAGCCAGTCTGGGGGACGCATTTATGCGTTAGAGAGTGATATTGATATCTCATTCTACCGTGTGGCTGCGTCCCTTGGACTAGCCGGCGTTGGCCCATTGTGTACAGGGGTCTTTAGATGTGAAAGTCAAATTAGTTCGTCGAGTCGTTATCACAGCGCACTCACAATGGTCTTAAGCGCCATAAGATAAGGACTATAATTACATAATAGCCAGGCTTTAATTGTTGTCTAACTTCGGTTTTGTAAGAAGTGTCCTTCTGTGCGGTAGTACTATAATTTATTATGTGCTGCGGGTTAAGTGTAGCAGGAATACTTAGTTCTTATGATACTCAAGTCGAGCCACGTTGATATATTGAAATTATGTACAATTTAACACTTCAGACATTATGACACACTAGACAAGTAGCCGTGTTGATGCTCTAGACCAGGTGGACCGGAAGGCCCTCACCGCACTCAGGCAAACCAACTTGTGCCCTGCCTGTGGATCAGCACTGAATGTCAACCCCTCCCCCGGTAGGTAGGGGTTATGGGCGTCTGGGTAAAAAAAAACAAATAATTGATAGCAAAAGAAATTTAATTCACCTTAATAGTGCATATAAAAATTAAGGTGGTGGTACTGGTGGTCGACGCGGTCCCAGTACATGTCATCTTGAAACTTAAAAAGTTATTATATCAATATAGGCGACAGCAGGGCGTCATCTATTGGGCATTAGCATGTCGAGCACTAGTACCATCACCTTATTGACATTTGTATATATGCAATTTTTTTATTGCAAAACAGTTAGTGTGTGATCCTTTCGTATTTTCTCAAAGGTTACCTGGAAGAGATCCCTTCTACCTGCTAGGGATAAGTTCGCCTTTGTCACATAATAAATAATAGTACTAGGTACAGAAGACTCACTCTCTAACAAAACGCGTCTGTTACGATCAGCACAGATATGGCCGCTAGGTGGCGACAGCGCCACGCGCGGCTTATGGCTTTCCCCAAAATTGGGGTGGAACGGATGTACTTTTAGCTACGTGTAGCAAAGCGACAAAATCGCGGAGTGAGCCACGCCTGCCTTTGTACATAACATTTTTAATTTGTTTTGTTTTGTCCGTTTTATGTAAACCTGTTTATTTGCAATAGCAAAGTAACATACATACATACACACAGTCAACATTTCTATTACAAAGTAGAACTAATCAGAAATACGACTCTGCTCCGCGTCGCGTATTCTCAGTAAAGCGCCCTCCAGACTATGCGCGTGAATCGCGGGCGAAGCCGCGAACGCGAGTGTGGAGTCTAGTTCGCTGATATGCGAAATCGACTCCAGACTCGCGTTCGCGGCTTCGCGCCGCGATTCGCGCACGAGTGTGGAGCGGCTTAATACCAATATGACTAAAGCTTCTCGGTATACTTAATATTGATATAAACGGGGTTAATCATATAACGCCCACCGAAAAATACATCGATACCCTTAGCAGTGCTATGTAAAAAAGAAGTACCTACCTAGGGCGACACAAGTTGACGTTCCCTTGCGTGTACAACCACAGATAACATAATTACTTGAAATTGGATAACCCTAATAGCCGAAATGGATAGTGCCATACATTAGAAAGGGATAGCATGATTCGTCCTTGAATCGCTGTCAAACTTCGGATTTGTAGGAAGTGTCCTTTCTGTATTTGATGACAACACTTCAATTAAAATTGTATTTCAAAGAACAAATGTAACGTTTTTTTGTTTCCTGTGAAATTTCCGAGAACTTTTCGAACTTTTTGGAAACTTTCCGTAACTTGCCATCTGTATTCACATGTGCAATTGAAAGATAGACGTTAGCATAGTTTCTCTCGGTTGACTAATTTGACTATACGATATTTTCTCTGTGAAAATGTACCCAGCAATATGGTGACGTGAATAGCTAGGTTGACTGAACCCGAATAAAACACTATGAGCTATTATGAACCATTTTACAAAACAACAAAGTTATGGTATCTTGGATATATGTGTTTCAATATGTTTCATTAAACTTGTTTCATCGAAAAAAAGTGTTTCACATATTTCGCATTCGTATGATTGTTCATCGGTGTGTATTTTTTTATGTCTCTCTAATTCAGATTTTAATGTAAAGTGGTTGTTACATTCTTCACATCTATACGGCTTCCCTCCGATGTGACTCGTTTTATGTGTCTCTAAACTATCTTCATGACTTAATTGCTGGTTACCTTCATTACATTAGTATGGTTTAACGTCGCTATGGACTCGTTTGTGGATCACTAACTGATTTTTTCTTGTAAATTGTTTGTTACATTTTTTACATTTGTATGGTTTCATTCCACTATGGATTCTTTCATGGATAACTAAACTATTTTTTTGTGCGAATTCTTTGTTACATTCTTTACATTTGTATGGTTTCACGCCACTATGGACTCTTTCGTGGACCTTTAAATGAGTTTTTTGTGTAAATTGCTTGTTACATTCTTTACATTTGTATGGTTTCACGCCACTATGGACTCTTTTGTGGATCTTTAAATTATATTTTATTGTAAATTGCTTGGTACAATCTTTACATTTGTATGGTTTCATTCCATTATGGATTCTTTCATGGATAACTAAAGAATGTTTTTGTGTGAATTCTTTGCTACATTCTTTACATTTGTATGGTTTCACGCCACTATGTACTCTTTTATGGATCTCTAAATTATATTTTTTTGCAAATTGCTTGTTACAATCTTTACATTTGTACGAGTATGGTTTCATTCCACTATGGATTCTTTCATGGATAACTAAAGAATGTGTTTGTGTGAATTCTTTGCTACATTCTTTACATTTGTATGGTTTCACGCCACTATGGACTCTTTCGTGGATCTTTAAATGAGTTTTTTGTGTAAATTGCTTGTTACATTCTTTACATTTGTATGGTTTCACGCCACTATGGACTCTTTCGTGGATCTTTAAATGAGTTATTTGTGTAAATTGCTTGTTACATTCTTTACATTGGTATGGTTTCATTCCACTATGGATTCTTTCATGGATAACTAAAGAATGTTTTTGTGTGTATTCTTTGCTACATTCTTTACATTTGTATGGTTTCACGCCACTATGGACTCTTCCGTGGATCTTTAACTGAGTTTTTTGTGTAAATTGCTTGTTACATTCTTTACATTTGTATGGTTTCACGCCACTATGGACACTTTCGTGGATCTTTAAATGAGTTTTTTGTGTAAATTGCTTGTTACATTCTTTACATTTGTATGGTTTCACGCCACTATGGACTCTTTCGTGGCACTTTAAATTGCTTTTTGTTGTAAATCGCTTGTTGCATTCTCCACACACGTACGGTCTCTCTGCTGAGTGCAATCTGAAATTCGGGTGTGTATGTGTTCTGATATGTCGGATTAAAACAAGTTTTGACGTAAATTGCTGACTACACATGTCGCAATAGTAGGTCTTCTTATTCGTTTGTGGTGCGATATGGTGTTGTCGATGTATGATTAAACTAAAGTTGTGTGTGGTGTGTGGGCGAGTATCGTGTGTTATGGCTTGTTCCTCGGCGGCTGTGTGAGCGGGCACGTCCTGCACACTGCTGGCGGGGCTCGGCTCGCAGTGTGACGTCACGTCCTGCACACTGCTGGCGGGGCTCGGCTCGCGGTGTGACGTCACGTCCTGCATACTGCTGGCGGGGCTCGGCTCGCGGTGTGACGTCACGTCCTGCACACTGCTGGCGGGGCTCGGCTTGCGGTGTGACGTCACGGGACACGGCTGGCTCGCGCGCGGGGAGTGGCGGAGGCGCTCGAGCCTCACGGAGCACGCCAGCGCGAGCTGCTGCCTACAGCGCAGGGACAGAGGCGCCGAGCTAACTCCGTACTCGCCGGCTGAAGACACTGAAACGACATATTCACATTAGAGTGAGCCATGATGCAATAATACCTGCGCCAGGTATAGCGTTCTGAATCATAGCGTTACACAAGCTACGTCATCATTGCTTTACGTGGCCGGTTAATAAATTGCAGAAATCTGCTCTAAGATTACATCGCTAGTACGTAACAATATCTCACTTTTGTTTATTCTTATTTTTGGCGCTAGTTTAGCAATGCCAGATAATCTTTCCTTGATTATTGTTTATTAATACGGAGTAAGCAAGAGAACAGATAGTATAGCTATAGGAAATCGTAAAACTAGCAATTATTATGAAAATGGAGAATACCTGGCACAGTAGACAACTTGAAATGCATAAACTATCATAAGAACGCATTACAATAAATTTAAGTAAATTTCTGTGGGTAAATAAGTATGACAGCTTTGGGTCCAAATAAATTATAAGAGAGTTATTCCCTAAACGTTGCTTCGCCCGACACGGTGGTTATACGAAAAATTATAACTGTCTGTCAATATTACTGACTGAGACTGAGAGCATAGGATTTATATAGAATTTAGATGGTTATACGTAAGTCGAATATCTTTTACAGTGAACATGATAATAAGAATAGAAAAGTGTACTTACGTAACAGATGTTCGCCCGGCGGCCCATCTTCACACGGCGCGACCGGGAACTCCTCGTCTGAACCTGAACATGCAAAGTGAACTCATGTTGTTTAAGAGAGTTTTTTAATAAGATGTAAGTAGCCAATTATAAAGACATATCGACTATTACTAGAATTAAAAATTAAATATTAAATAAATAAATAAATTAGTAATAATTTAAACTACCTAAAAAATACACTAAGTATAAAAAAAAAACCTATAAAGGACCCAATCATAAGAGAAATGCCCCGTCTAAAAGTTCGGCCTTAATTTAAAATGTAATGTGTGAAAATAAATCCCTGTAAGTAGCCCATTAAGGTACAAATCAAAATTGTAATGGAGGTTATGTAATTGTATTCTCACGTTTCTTCTCATTTTCATTTACCTTCCCCCTCAAGTTCCCCGGCTGCAATTATTAATAAATTATGAGAGCTAGCGTTCCTTCTTCTAAGCTCCCGTCCCATATTTCAACCCAGATATGTTTCTGTTCACATATGAGCAATTGAAAATATATCAAATGATATTCAGTATGGAAGCTGCACGCCTTCCTGTAAGTAGCGCTCAATTCGTTTCCTTTTATAACTGCTGCCATTTTATTATACCAAGTTCTGAACACCACTTTAGATACTTACGTTGAGATGGCTCGGAAGGCTCTTTGCATGCACCATCTTCAGGTTCATCCAAGCCTTCCTCATCTAAAATTTAACAAGTTAAAATATAACAACCTATTTCCTTGATATTGGAAATAAAATATGTGATAAATAGCCACAGAATGGCTGGCTGGGACCAAACAATACGAGTATGCATAAATTAGAATTACTATAAAAATACACAATTCAAGACAGGTGTGCCTAATGCCTATAATATTGTAGTGTTCCCTAAATTTCTTCATAATGCCATCATCAGATCCTGAAATGATGATAATGGGACTGTGATTACCAATAACTTGATATCAAGCGTAATATTCACCTTTGACCCTCATGCAGTCCTCCCTCTAGCCTCTCCTGCAGCTCGGCCTGGCAGTGCTGCACCTGCATCTTGAAGTGGCACGCCTCCCGCAGCTGCCCCAGACACACCTCGCAGATACCACTCTTGCCATTGTTGCTTGGTGTTAGCTGCAAAATGTAGTATATTTGTTTCTGATGTTCAATTTATGCCTATATTATTTGCACATAAGACTCAAAGCATATTCTATGCAATAAAAAAGTATTAGAAAGTTACAGGGCTACTTGACTGAGGTAGATATGGGCTGAATATTCGAATTTGGCATGTTTTTTTTATGTTTGTATTAGGCCAAATATTTGGAAAATTAAATAGTGAGTCATGAACTTGATGGCTGAACTGAGTCAAGCTGATTTGCATGTTGTTTAGTGAAAATGTCACATATAAACTATTTTACACCCAAAACTCAGCTGCCTTCTAAAAATCACTGTGCAATTTCTGTACAAACTGCCAAAAAAAAGCGGAAAACCTATGCTTTTTCTAATACAGAATATGATTTAAAACAAATAAAAAAAATTTAATAAGAAATTAAGATATTAGTTCAGGAATCAACACAGTAGTGTCCTATTTTATTAATAAGTAAGAGATGGAACTAGCGCAGTTTTGTCAACAAGAGAGTTATCCGTAGATTTCTATAAAAGAGGAACAAGCTAATTAACAATATGAACAAACATAAAATTGCTAGTAGTTTTGGTTTTGAACTTGATGATTAGGTAGTTTTATATATTGAAGAATACGTTTTTCACATAAAATATTTTTTTTGAAGTGTATATTATTAAGTAGAATTTGTAATACTTAATACCATATTGATAGAAGTTTTTTGAGGTTAGTTTTACTGATTTTCGGTTAGTTGACCCTAAGTAAAAAACAATAATAGTAAACATAGCTGCAAGGGTCTTTACTCTGTGGTTACAACAGATTTCAGGCAATGAAAATATTCTGCGTCGTTACTTTTATTTTATTTTATTTTATTTTATTCATTTTAGGGATAACAAACAGCTATACAATACAGTGTTACATTTAGCAGTAGAATTAAAATTAACTTAATGCATAACCAACGACATTATCCACGGATTACAACAAAATTATGCAATGGTTGGCACAAAAAAAAGGAAACTGATAATTATTTGATGTACATTGTAGGTACCTACTTATTTAAACAGGTCAAAATTATGTGCTAAGTTAGTGACGTCATGCCTTAGAAATATAACAAATATGTAATGAAAAAGTTTGCTTAGATCAGATGCAGATGCAAAGCTTTAACTTAAACTAAATTCAACTAAAACTAAATTAACTAAACCTAAATTTCACTTAGGAGTTTTAAAGGAATCTAAGATAGCATATTTAAACTTAATCTCGGGTAAATGACATATATCTAAGTGGGTAAAGTTTTGGTTATACGTGGTAAGTAGCCTGCGGAGAGGCGCACGCGCGCCGGCGTTGGTGCGGCATGTGGCGACCGCGAACAGTCGGTACGCGCGCGTGTCTCGGCGATTAACAGTTCTGGGCACTATATAACATATTTTATTAACAAGGTGTGCACAGTCAAATTTGTTGTGACACAGTCCGTGAAGGAACATTGCTTGAAGAAAAATTCGTCTATTTTTTAAAGAGACTAATCCATATTTGGATGTTAAGTTACTGTACGTTAATTTGCTGTTTCGGAACAGTTTATAGTTGACATTTTTAAAGAACTTATATTGTATTTTTTCAATAGCTTCAATATATTTATTGTAAAATGGGTCCCAGATGGTGCTTGCATATTCAAGCTTAGGGCGAACTAGACTGTTAAACAAATAAGTATAAGTAGCGGCTATTTTAAAGTCTGTAGCTGCCCTTGTAACAAAGTGTAACATTTTATAACCTTTGGAGACGATCATATCAACATGTTGGTCTAGGTGTAATTTGGAGTCGAGGAGTATTCCGAGGTCTCGCACGTGGTCTACTTGTTGTAGAGGCTCATCACATAGCTTGTATGTATAACTATATTTATTTTTGTTTTTAGTGAAGCTAATTACGCTGCATTTAGAAATACTTAGTTCTAAGTTATTTGTATGACAGTAATCGGTCAGGCGATCCAGGTCATCTTGTAGGAGTTTGCAATCTATTGCATTCGTAATTTTTCGGTATATTTTTAGGTCGTCTGCGTACAATAAGATGTTAGTATTCTTGAAACATGTTTTTATATCATTGATGAAAATATTAAATAGCAGGGGACCTAAAATGGAGCCCTGCGGAACTCCAGAAGTAACCTCGACTACGTCCGACCGAAAACCATTCAGCACAACTCTTTGGGTTCTATTTGTAACGTAAGACAGGAACCATCTGAGCAGATTTCCGCGAATGCCATTAACCCTTAAAACGTTTCTGTCACTTTTTTAGTACAGGTACTAAATGTGGCGCCAAGTTTAAACACTAAGTGCAGGCTAGAAAAGGAAGTACGTTAAAGAAAGTACGAGAATTGTACTTTTTTTCCTAGTTTAAGACAATATCAGACAAAATTCGGTTTATACGCAGGTGGCAGTTGAAATTTGAAATTCGCTGAATTTGCGACGGAGTGTGTTCCTGACGCCATAGAATATAAAGTAAATAGCCAAAGTGTTTTCTTTCTGTTGATATTATTACTAGATGAGTTAGACATTGTTATTTTATATAAAGCTCATTAAATCATAGATTAATTCTAAGTCAAAAATTGCGAAATAAATCTTGTCCCATTTTTGTGACATTGTCGATAGTACTGGTAACAAAGTACCATTTAGCACGTCCTAAAAAACGGACAGTGCCGGCTTGTGCGGAGACAAGATTGTGACAGAAAACGGACATTGCCATACATAGGGTATATACTTTTTTTTCATTTATCGTCGTTTTATAGGCTATTGTTGCGTTGGGGTTTTGTTATACATATGTACATGTAAATATTTTATATATTTTAATTTCAGGTGGTTCCACCATCTGACTCAGAAGAGTGAGATAACAAAAAAAACGACAATGACGAAATTTTACTAGAGGCAGATTGTACATCTGCCTTGCCCCAATCTGACTCTTTTTGAGTCAGGTCACTTTCTATGAGGATGTCAAATATGATGGACAAATATATGTTCATTTACGAACACGCGTGCTTTTATTCTTATTGTCATGCTATTAAAGTTTAGTGCGCGTCATTGTGAATGGCACTGTCTGTATTTTAAATATAATTTCGATGTCTAACGTAGTCCTTGTGGGAAAAAAGTTGTTCATAATACTCGACCTGATGACCTAAACACGACCTGTCCTCTAGTACTCCATCTACAAAACTTAATTCCTCGCAATTAAACGCATAACTCGCTTCAGTATCCAAATTATTAGCACATCTTGAAATGTCCTACGGTTAAAACCTATTTCAAGTCGATGATGAAGATGCTACAGTTCCTGAGGCCTGTAAAATATAATCTATGTCTTGCTTGTTTTTCGAATTGAATTTCGAATCTAGTCTTTCATATGTCGGGCAAACGAAGCAAAGCATTTCTACTCGGGTACAAGAACATATTATTATAGCTGATGATGTCAAGCACCGCCAACTAAAGCCTGCGGTCTGGGAGCATGACATAGATAAGACTCTGGTTCTGGCCAAGGAAGAGCCATATATTCCCAAAATGTTGCCAGAGGCCATTGAGACTGAAAAATATCTAAGCTTTTACAGGAACAACAGCTACACTCTACCACCAGCTTAGGTTCCAGATAGTCCGGGTAATAAGAAAACAAGCAAGACATAGAACTGTGAGACCATAGTGATAAACGGTGTGGTCATTTAAGTAAAGTAATATTACTTACAATAATAAAATTGTAATGTGTAACTAGCTTTATGAGCCTATTTCCCATGTATACGTAGATTTAAAATGTATATTTTTGGTTTAATATATCTGTACGTGGGTCGTTTTATACATCAACACTAGAAGTAAATATAGTATTATTATGTTTCCCATAAGTTTTTTCTTCTTAATAATCTAATCTAACATTTTTTCCAAACATTCACTAGTGTGTTATTGAAATAATTTTAAATTTTCTTGCCCTGTAATTCTTTAATATTTTTTATATTCTTGAACTGTATAACGGCATTGTCCGTTTTTTAGGACAACCTTGGGAGCAATCAATATATAAGGTTCGTGGCAATGTCCGTTTTAACGGACGTCCTGAAAACCCTACTTTCAGAATGCTTTTAATTTTTTTTTCTTAAATATAGTACTTTTTTACTCATGACTATCCCCAAAAACATTCCACGTGATAGGTGGATACATTATTTCATGTCTTGCCATGTTAAGGGTTAAAAGCTATTTTATCGAGGAGCAGCTTATGATCGACCCTGTCAAACGCTTTGCGGAAGTCTGTATATACCGCATCCACCTGAGCAGCTCGATTCATGTGTTCAAATAGGAATTCAGTGAATACCATTAAGTTAGTATTTGTAGATCTCTGTCTTGTGAAGCCGTGAAGCCGATTACTTTGATTACAAAGCATTCTTCGATCATGACCGAGTATATTTCCGTTATGCCGAGACGAGTGTACGGTGTCCTCAAATCTTTCGCCGAAGGCCGCTGCAGGCAGCAGTGGCACTGGTTTATAGATTCCATCACATTAGTACTTTAAAACTCTCTTCTATTCACCGATTTTATAATCACATACGATTATTAAATCAACAACCATGAAGCACAACCAAGCACAACAAAAGTGAGTGAAGTTGACATTGACAGCTGTGCGCGGGAGCGTAACCGCTGCGTTCAGAAATTTGGTACAAACGAATCCTTTACTTTATCTGCGATCTGTAAAGCGGAATCCAAACGGAATGATCAAATCGACCGATTTGATCAGAAATGAAATTGGCGTCAATCTCCAATTTTAGATTTATGGTGATATTAGACCCCTCTAAATTGAAAAAATGCCCCAGAACGCAAATACTGGCGTCACAAATTAGTATCCTTGCGTCCGCACCTCATTTTATCGGTAATTATAGGCGGTTGAATTTAGCGAGCCAAATTGGCGTTTGCGTCCGCACGTCTTCATTCGGTCGGGCAATTTAATCAGATTGGGAAAAATTGACTAGTCCGGATACATCTTAAGGCCACAATGTGCCAGTGCCGGCCAGTCCAAGGGACGCAGCCATGCGGTAGAATGAGATAGCAACATCACTTGCTCCCTCTAACGCATAAATGCGTCCCCAAGACTGGCCCATTGTGTACAGGGGCCTTTAAGCATGGTAAGCAGACGTTCGGAATTTTCATCCGATTTCCGTACTGAATGACAGGTGGGACGTCGTTCTACAAATGCATAGCGCTGCACATGTAATTTCGTGCGTGTGGCCAGTCTTTCGAAAAGTTCCTAAATAATTTACGCAATCACTTAAGCGGCTTTCCATTGGAAGAGGTTCCTGTACACGGAGCATAAGATACCTTCTGGAAAGCCACATATTATTTCTGAATGGTATATTTCCTTCTAGAGCTTCGCGCTTTAAGTATTCAAGTAGTTTATTTGCATTCATGTTGTACATAAGATCTTATGAAATAAAAGTTTCAAACATGAGCCCCGTTAGGGCATGGCAATCCTTATAAGTAACTTAAGCTAACTTAAACTAATGTGTTTTTTTTTTACACTAGGTAACAACTGTAACAAGCTTATTAGTTATTGTACAGAAAAATGACATTTTATAATTTGTCGTTTAAATATTCATTCACAGAATAATAGGTTTTTGTTATAAGCATTTGTTTTAGTTTATTTGAAAAAGTTTTAATTAAGATATCAATCTACAATATTCATACTTAAAACCTATGAACACCACACCTACTGCCGTCTGGGTAAAAAAATAAAACGAATAATTGATAGTGAACTAATTTACTTCACGGTTCATAATCGTGCATATACCTAATAATTATTGACTTTTTTATTGCAAGTACAGTCAACATATTTATATTACAAAGTAAAACTAATCTGAAATAAGACTATAACACAGTAATACCAATATGAGTAATATGACTGACGCTTCTCTCGGTATAATTAACAATAATATTAACTGTGTACATTAGTTTGATATAAAGTATCCTCAAATGACATGACGTGTGTCACCGCGCATATGTACCTACAGTCAGCCAATTTGATTCCTAGGTCACCACATGTAGAACCATGTCATAATGAAACAACTTGTCCATCCTCTACACCAGTGCTTATTGAGTGTTGTAAGTCATTTATATAGTAGTTATAGTAGAGACAAGGTTTTATATTGGCCTATGGGAATCGAATCGGTTGACTGTACAAACACTGTCCCGGAGAGCCTGCGCCCTTCAAGAGTGTTCCTTTATGGGCATTGTGTAGATCAACTAAAGGAGTCCCATCGCCGGACAAGGCTCGTAGCCTTTGTAAAGAATCCTTGGAATGGAACATAAAAAGAAAGCGTCCGCCATTGTGATCCGGCCGCCGCCGCCGCCACTTAGCCAACAAGAAAATCCTCGTTTTCCTTCTTAGTAACACAATAATTAACATGTACTGATGTGCCGTCGGAAACTTTATTAAATTGCGAAATTTTCAGAAGGTCAAATTTCGGAAACTTCTCATATTTTAGAATGAGAATAGAAATCTACCATTTCCAGAAAAAAAAATCCATTGATTTCAAAGAAATTTTCATGAAATTTCTGAGAACTTTTCGAAACTCTCCGCAACTGGCACGTCTATATTCAGATGTGCAACTGAAAGATAAACATTAGCAATCGTAACTCAGGGTAGAGATACAGGGCAACAGAGCTGACCAGTATGTTCAGACCCCCGCGCTGTTCTCCTTCAATTCGACTCCATAACTTTACAACTAGATGAGAAAAATTTGAATCAGTTATATAATAATATAAGAAATGTGGTTTACAGATAAGTGAGATAGGATAATAAATAGCTTCACTCTATAATCAATATATTGTCTATGGAAAAGTTATGGAAAAGTAACTATTATAGTTACTTTGCTTGACCATCTATAATAGATGGTCAAGCAAATCTTGTCAGTAGCAAAAGGCGCGAAAGTCAAACTTTCTATGAGACGATATCCCTTCGCGCCTACATTTTTCAAATTTGCCGCCTTTTTCTACTGACAAGATCTGCTTGACCAACTATAACAATATGGTGAAGTAAATAGCAGTAACAATAAAAATAGCAGTAGCAGTAAGAATAAAACACTAAATATAGCTGCGTCTCTGTCGATGGAATAACAACATTAAATAAAAATAAAGTTCTTTATTCAGATAACCATGATCCACATTATATTGTTAGTTACATAATTTATGTTGTACTTATAACAAAGGGTAGTAGGACTAAAATATAAAATGTAATTAAAATCAAATGGTAATGGTTGTGGTAATGGTATGTTATGGTATCCTGGATATATGTGTTTCAATATGTTTCATTAAACTTGTTTCATCGAAAAAAAGTGTTTCACATATTTCGCATTCGTATGATTGTTCATCGGTGTGTATTTTTTTATGTCTCTCTAATTCAGATTTTAACGTAAAGTGGTTGTTACATTCTTCACATCTATACGACTTCTCTCCGATGTGACTCATTTTATGTGTCTCTAAACTATCTTCTTGACTTAATTGCTGGTTACGTTCATTAAATTTGTATGGTTTAACGCCACTGTGGACTCTTTCGTGGTACTTTAAACTATCTCTTCCTTTGAATTGCTTATCACATTCTTTACATTTGTATGGTTTCACGCCACTATGGACTCTTTCGTGGGTCTGTAAATGGCATTTTTGTGTAAATTGCTTGTTACATTCTTCGCATTTGTATGGTTTCTCTCCAGTATGGACTCTTTCGTGGATCTTTAAATGAGCTTTTAGTGTAAATTGCTTGTTACATTCTTTACATTTGTATGGTTTCACGCCACTATGGACTCTTTCGTGGATAACTAAATAATCTTTTCTTGTAAATTGCTTGTTACATTCTTTGCATTTGTATGGTTTCTCTCTAGTATGGACTCTTTCGTGGATCTTTAAATAAGCTTTTAGTGTAAATTTCCTGTCACATTCTTTACACTTGAATGGTTTCATTCCACTATGGATTCTTTCATGGATAACTAAGGAATATTTTTGAGTGAAGTCTTTGTTACATTCTTTACATTTGTATGGTTTCACGCCACTATGGATTCTTTCGTGAGTCTTTAAATTAGTTCTTTGTGTAAATTGCTTGTTACATTCTTTACATTTGTATGGTTTCACGCCACTATGGATTCTTTCGTGGTTATTTAAACTAGTTCTTTGTGTAAATCGCTTGTTACATTCTTTACAACTGTATGGTTTCACACCAGTATGGACTCTTTCGTGGTTTGTTAAACTATGTCTTCCTTTGAATTGCTTGTTACATTCTTTACATTTGAATGGTTTGACTCCAGTGTGGGTTCTTCTATGTATATACAAAATGCTTTTTGTTGCAAATTGCTTGTTGCATTCTCCACACACGTACCGTCTCTCTGCTGAGTGCAAACTTAAATGCTTATTCAGTAATAAGTTATTTTGAAATGCTTCATTACAAACTCCACAGGTATGTTCTGGGTGTGTATGTGTTCTGATATGTCGGATTAAAGTAAGTTTTGTCGTAAATTGTTTGCTACACATGTCGCAATAGTAGGTCTGCTTGTTCATTTGCGGTGCGATATGGTGTTGTTGATGTGTGATTAAACTAGAGTTGTGTGTGATGTGTGTAGGGCGAGTATCGTGTGTTTGGGTTTGTTGCTCGGCGGGTGTGTGAGCGGGCACGTTCTGCACACTGCTGGCGGGGCTCGGCTCACGGTGTGACGTCACGTCCTGCACACTTCTGGCGGGGCTCGGCTCGCGGTGTGACGTCACGTCCTGCACACTGCTGGCGGGGCTCGGCTCGCGGTGTGACGTCACGTCCTGCACACTGCTAGCGGGGCTCTGCTCGCGGTGTGACGTCACGTCCTGCACACTGCCGGCGGGGCTCGGCTCGCGGTGTGACGTCACGTCCTGCACACTGCTGGCGGGGCTCGGCTCGCGGTGTGACGTCACGGGACACGGCTGGCTCGCGCGCGGGGAGTGGCGGAGGCGCTCGAGCCTCACGGAGCACGCCAGCGCGAGCTGCTGCCTACAGCGCAGGGACAGAGGCGCCGAGCTAACTCCGTACTCGCCGGCTGAAGACACTGAAACAACATATTCACATTAGAGTGAGCCATGATGCAATAATACCTGCGCCAGGTATAGCATTCTGAGACATGGCGTTACACAAGCTACGTCATTAACGTGCAATAAACTATCATAAAAACGCTTTATAATAAATGGAGGTAAGTTTATGCGGGTTAATAAGTATGACATAAATTTGGGGTAAAAACGCTACTAGAGAAGCTTTGGGTAATAAATTATGCGAAACTTGGTATGCGAAATACGTTTCGGACATAATAAACCATGCCAAATAGATGGCACCCGCTCTGGGTCCAAATAAATTATAAGAGAGTTATTCCCTAATGGTTGCTTCGCCCGACACGGTGGTTATACGATAAATTATATCTGTCAGGGAATATTACTGACTGAACGGTGAAAACCTGAGTCATTTGCGTTTTGCAGACGATTTGATTTTATTCTCAGAATGTCCAGAAAATCTAGAACAAATGCTGCAACAACTATCAGACCAAAGCATAATAGCAGGGCTTTTAATGAACACAAACAAAACCAAAATTATGACTAACGGTTCATAAAGTCACAGCATCATGGCACAGAATTTATTATTTATTCTGTGTCATGATGCTGTACTAGTTACAGAAGATTCACTCTCTAACAAAACGCGTCCGTTACTATTAGGACAGATATGACCGCTAAGTGTCGCAAGCGCCACGCGCGGCCTATGGCTAGCCACCAAAATTGGTGTGGGACAGATGTACTTGTAGCCACTTGTTGCGACGCGACGAAATCGTGGAGTCAGCCACGCCTGATCATGGTAAATAAGGAGAAAATAGACTACGTCGAAGAGTATGTACACATGGGTCAGCTAACAGCCACAAGTGATACTATGGCTAAAGAAATTGATAGAAGAATAGCCAACACTTGCAAAGGTTTTGGTCACTTAGCGAAGTAATGAAACGAATGAAAAACCAAGACATGCCAATTTAACACAAGCATCCTACCGTTTTTAATATACGGGTGCCAAGCATCGGCACTAACTGAAAAATTACGTAAAAAAATTAAAGTATGCCAAAATAGTACATCTAGAGAGAAGTAATTGGAGTAAAAAGAAGAGCTAAAATAAAACTAAACAAAATTAAAGGTATAACCAAATTCAAAGATGCGAACAAAATATGTAAAACACTAAAATGGAAGTGGGCAGGACATATGATAAGAGCAAAAACTGATAAATGGACCAGGAAGATAACAGAATGGTAACCAAGAGGCTATGAAAGGAACTAGGGCGGCCAATGGAAACGCTGGGAAGATGACCTCAAAAAAGTGGCCGGCCCAGGATGGATTAGACTTGCAAGAGACAAGGAGAAATGGCAATATTTAGAGGAGGCGTTTGTCGAAAGGCAAGCTGTTGTTACAAAACCCAATCATCGGAAAAGAAATACTTAATATTGTTATCACTGTAGAGCAGCAATAAAGGCTTATTTAATTTATTATTACTGACTGAGACTGAGAGCATAAGGATTTATGTAGAATGTGGTTTTGGAGAGTCTTTTAATGAGATGTCAGTAGCCCATTATGGAGGTTATGTAAGTTTATTCTCGTTTTCATTTACCTTCCCCCTCAAGTCGGGGCTTCCCTGGGTGCAATTATAAATAAATTATGAGAGCTGGCGTTCCTTCTTCCAAGCTCCCATCCCATATTTTAACCCGGATATGTTTTTGTTCACATATATATTATTAGCAATTGAAAATATATCAAATGATATTTAGTATGGAAGCTGCCTTCCCGTAAGTAGCGCTCAATACATATCCTTTAATAACTGATGCCAATTTATTAAACCAAATTCTGAACACCAGTTTAAATACTTACACAGAGACAGCTCGGAAGGCTCGCTGCACGCGCCGTCTTCAGGTTCATCTAAGCCTTCCTCATCTAAAATTTAACAAGTTAAAATATAACAACCTATTTCCTTGATATTGGAAACAAAATATGTGATAAATAGCCACAGAATGAGTTGCTGGCACCAAACACTACGAGTATGTATATATTACTATAATACACAATACAAAACCACTATAGGTGTGCCTAATGCCTATAATATTTACCTTTGACCCTCAGTCCTCCCTCTAGCCTCTCCTGCAGCTCGGCCTGGCAGTGCTGCACCTGCATCTTGAAGTGGCACGCCTCCCGCAGCCGCCCCAGACACACCTCGCAGATACCACTCTTGCCATTGTTGCTTGGTGTCAGCTGCAAAATGTAGTATATTTATTTCTGATGTTCAATTTATGCCTATATTATTTGCACATAAGACTCAAAGCATATTCTATGTAATAAAAAAGTATTTGAAAGTTACAGGGCTACTTGACTGAGGTAGATATGGGCTGAATATTCAAATTTGGCATGTTTTTTTAAACGTTATTTAAACGTTAAACGGTTTTATTTAGCTTGACCCCGTATCTTCTTTGTATATATCTACATATATATATATATATATGTGCTTCAAATCTTGCAATCGATTTTTCGACCACTTCTACTCAACCGATTTCAATGAAATTTCGCATCCGTATCAAGTCCCGGTGACAATGACTTTTTATAATATTTTCAACCCTGGACCTTAAACCCTGATGCTGCAGAAACACTGCTTACCATAACCGAGAGTATTACAGACTTGCTAGTTTAACTATATTATTGTTGCTATGAAACAAATCCTTTGTGACTTATTACTGACTTCCAACTCTTCAGTTCTGATGCTGCACGGTTACTGCCTGCCTTAACCACCAGGATTGATACAGTTCTGATACTAGAATAGGATTTTAAGTATTAGGCAGGGGCACTTGCGTTTAATAATGGCCTCCAACTCCTCGATCGTGATGATGCAACATTACTGCCTGCCATAACCGACAGGTTGGAGAATGTGTCAATTTTAAAGTAGTGCTCTATGTTTTAGGAAGAGGCATTTACGTTTAATATTGTCCTCCCAAGTCATCAGTTCTGATGCTGCAGGGTTACTGCCTGCCTTAACCACCAAGATTAATAAAGTTCTGATTTCATAGTAAGATTTAAAGTATTGGACAGGGGCACTTGCATTTAATAATGACCTCCAACTCCTCCATCGTGATGATGCAAGGTTACTGCCTGCCATAACCGACAGTTTGGCGAATGTGTCAATTTTAAAGTAGTGCTCATTGTTTTAGGTAGAGGCATTTGCGCTTCATATTGTCCTCCCAACTCATCAGTTCTGTCTGATGCTGCAGGGTTACTGCCTGCCTTAACCACCAAGATTAATACATTTCTGACTTCAAAGTAGGATTTGAAGTATTAGGCAGTAGGGGCATTAGCATTTAAAAATGACCTCCAACTCCTCAGTCCTGATGATGCAAGGTGTAGCCTGCCCATACTATAGGTATAGCTTGGAAAATATGCGAAGTCCCAAGTAGGTAATCATTTTAGTATGAGGGCGCTTCGAGCCTTCGACCTTACGCGGTGCTCGGCTTTTGGCCTTCGCATTTAGACATGAGCACTAACCTGCCGGACGCTTCGGGCCTTCGGCCCTACGCGGTGCCTTCGGCCTTCGGCCTTCGCAATTAAGACACTTAACCATTGTTCTCTGTTCGAGCACTAACCTGCCGGACGCTTCCTACGCTGCCTACGGCCCTACGCGGAGCTCGGCCTTCGGCCTTCGCAATTAAGACACTTGAACCATTGTTCTCTGTTCGAGCACTAACCTGCCGGACGCTTCGGGCCTTCGGCCCTACGCGGAGCTCGGACTTCGGCCTTCGCAATTAAGACACTGGAACCATTGTTCTCTGTTCGAGCACTAACCTGCCGGACGCTTCGGGCCTACGGCCCTACGCGGAGCTCGGCCTTCGGCCTTCGCACTCAAGACACTTGAACCATTGTTCTCCGTTCGAGCACTAACCTGCCGGGCGCCTCGGGCCTACGGCCCTACGCGGAGCTCGGCCTTCGGCCTTCGCAATTAAGATACTTGAACCAATGTTCTCTGTTCGAGCACTAACCTGCCGGACGCTTCGGGCCTACGGCCCTACGCGGAGCTCGGCCTTCGGCCTTCGCAATTGAGACACTTGAACCATTGTTCTCTGTTCGAGCACTAACCTGCCGGGCGCTACGGGCCTACGGCCCTACGCGTAGCTCGGCCTTCGGCCTTCGCAATTAAGACACTTGAACCATTGTTCTCTATTTGAGCACTAACACTAACCTGCCGGACGCCTCGGGCCTTCGGCCCTACGCGGAGCTCGGCCTTCGGCCTTCGCAATCAAGACACTTGAACCATTGTTCTCTGTTCGAGCACTAACGTGCCGGACGCTACGGGCCTTCGGCCCTACGCGGAGCTCGGCCTTCGGCCTTCGCACTCAAGACACTTGAACCATTGTTCTCCGTTCGAGCACTAACCTGCCGGGCGCCTCGGGCCTTCGGCCCTACGCGGAGCTCGGCCTTCGGCCTTCGCAATTAAGACACTTGAACCATTGTTCTCTGTTCGAGCACTAACGTGCCGGACGCTACGGGCCTTCGGCCCTACGCGGAGCTCGGCCTTCGGCCTTCGCACTCAAGACACTTGAACCATTGTTCTCCGTTCGAGCACTAACCTGCCGGGCGCCTCGGGCCTACGGCCCTACGCGGAGCTCGGCCTTCGGCCTTCGCAATTAAGATACTTGAACCATTGTTCTCTGTTCGAGCACTAACCTGCCGGACGCTTCGGGCCTACGGCCCTACGCGGAGCTCGGCCTTCGGCCTTCGCACTCAAGACACTTGAACCATTGTTCTCCGTTCGAGCACTAACCTGCCGGGCGCCTCGGGCCTACGGCCCTACACGTAGCTCGGCCTTCGGCCTTCGCAATTAAGACACTTGAACCATTGTTCTCTGTTCGAGCACTAACCTACCGGGCGCCTCGGGCCTACGGCCCTACGCGGAGCTCGGCCTTCGGCCTTCGCAATTAAGATACTTGAACCAATGTTCTCTGTTCGAGCACTAACCTGCCGGACGCTTCGGGCCTACGGCCTTACGCGGAGCTCGGCCTTCGGCCTTCGCAATTGAGACACTTGAACCATTGTTCTCTGTTCGAGCACTAACCTGCCGGACGCTACGGGCCTTCGGCCCTACGCGGAGCTCGGCCTTCGGCCTTCACAATTAAGACACTTGAACCATTGTTCTCTATTTGAGCACTAACACTAACCTGCCGAACGCTTCGGGCCTTCGGCCCTACGCGGAGCTCGGCCTTCGGCCTTCGCAATCAAGACACTCGAACCATTGTTCTCTGTTCGAGCACTAACCCGCCGGGCGCTTCGGCCTTCGCAATTAAGACACTTGAACCATTGTTCTCTGTTCGAGCACTAACCTGCCGGGCGCTACGGGCCTACGGCCCTACGCGTAGCTCGGCCTTCGGCCTTCGCAATTAAGACACTTGAACCATTGTTCTCTGTTCGAGCACTAACGTGCCGGACGCTACGGGCCTTCGGCCCTACGCGGAGCTCGGCCTTCGGCCTTCGCACTCAAGACACTTGAACCATTGTTCTCCGTTCGAGCACTAACCTGCCGGGCGCCTCGGGCCTACGGCCCTACGCGGAGCTCGGCCTTCGGCCTTCGCAATTAAGACACTTGAACCATTGTTCTCTGTTCGAGCACTAACGTGCCGGACGCTACGGGCCTTCGGCCCTACGCGGAGCTCGGCCTTCGGCCTTCGCACTCAAGACACTTGAACCATTGTTCTCCGTTCGAGCACTAACCTGCCGGGCGCCTCGGGCCTACGGCCCTACGCGGAGCTCGGCCTTCGGCCTTCGCAATTAAGATACTTGAACCAATGTTCTCTGTTCGAGCACTAACCTGCCGGACGCTTCAGGCCTACGGCCCTACGCGGAGCTCGGCCTTCGGCCTTCGCAATTGAGACACTTGAACCATTGTTCTCTGTTCGAGCACTAACCTGCCGGACGCTTCGGGCCTTCGGCCCTACGCGGAGCTCGGCCTTCGGCCTTCACAATTAAGACACTTGAACCATTGTTCTCTATTTGAGCACTAACACTAACCTGCCGGACGCCTCGGGCCTTCGGCCCTACGCGGAGCTCGGCCTTCGGCCTTCGCAATCAAGACACTTGAACCATTGTTCTCTGTTCGAGCACTAACGTGCCGGACGCTACGGGCCTTCGGCCCTACGCGGAGCTCGGCCTTCGGCCTTCGCACTCAAGACACTTGAACCATTGTTCTCCGTTCGAGCACTAACCTGCCGGGCGCCTCGGGCCTTCGGCCCTACGCGGAGCTCGGCCTTCGGCCTTCGCAATTAAGACACTTGAACCATTGTTCTCTGTTCGAGCACTAACGTGCCGGACGCTACGGGCCTTCGGCCCTACGCGGAGCTCGGCCTTCGGCCTTCGCACTCAAGACACTTGAACCATTGTTCTCCGTTCGAGCACTAACCTGCCGGGCGCCTCGGGCCTACGGCCCTACGCGGAGCTCGGCCTTCGGCCTTCGCAATTAAGATACTTGAACCATTGTTCTCTGTTCGAGCACTAACCTGCCGGACGCTTCGGGCCTACGGCCCTACGCGGAGCTCGGCCTTCGGCCTTCGCACTCAAGACACTTGAACCATTGTTCTCCGTTCGAGCACTAACCTGCCGGGCGCCTCGGGCCTACGGCCCTACACGTAGCTCGGCCTTCGGCCTTCGCAATTAAGACACTTGAACCATTGTTCTCTGTTCGAGCACTAACGTGCCGGACGCTACGGGCCTTCGGCCCTACGCGGAGCTCGGCCTTCGGCCTTCGCAATTAAGACACTTGAACCATTGTTCTCTGTTCGAGCACTAACGTGCCGGACGCTACGGGCCTTCGGCCCTACGCGGAGCTCGGCCTTCGGCCTTCGCAATTAAGACACTTGAACCATTGTTCTCTGTTCGAGCACTAACCTGCCGGACGCTTCGGGCCTACGGCCCTACGCGGAGCTCCGCCTTCGCCTTCGCAATCAAGACACTTGAACCATTGTTCTCTGTTCGAGCACTAACCTGCCGGACGCTTCGGGCTCTCAACTAAAAACTTAAAAATAAAATTAAGGTAAAAAAGTTTTAAGTTAAACGGTTTTATTTTAATCAGATGTGTACCAAAAACTAGAAAATAAAAATTATTATACTAATCGGAGTTCTATACGTATATGTACTACCTATGTTTCTTTTCTGGGCAGTATTCATGCAAGACGTGTAGCAAAATGTAGTTTTCTCGAGTCTGATTCTAAACGCCACTTTTCGACACTATGTCAGTGGATTAAGTATTAATCGGATTTTTTTCTCAGACTAAAATAAAAACGTGGGGCGTTAGTATTTAAAAATGTTGAGTAAGATCTATAAAAGTAAAAATATACAATGAAATGTGGACCTTTCTGAGCTAGAGGTATGACGTAGAAAAAGGTAAAATTGGGTTATAATGATTTCTAGTTATGTTTACTCATATTTCTTTTCCAAATATATGAATGTATTATATTTCCCAACGTATTTTTATTCCAACGCCCCACGTTTTTATTTTAGTCTGAGAAAAAAATCCGATTAATACTTAATCCACTGACATAGTGTCGAAAAGTGGCGTTTAGAATCAGACTCGAGAAAACTACATTTTGCTACACGTCTTGCATGAATACTGCCCAGAAAAGAAACATAGGTAGTACATATACGTATAGAACTCCGATTAGTATAATAATTTTTATTTTCTAGTTTTTGGTACACATCTGATTAAAATAAAACCGTTTAACTTAAAACTTTTTTACCTTAATTTTATTTATGTTTGTATTAGGCCAAATATTTGGTAAATTAAATAGTGAGTCATGAATTTGATGGCTGAACTGAGTCAAGCTGATTTGCATTTTGTTTAGTGAAAATGTTACATATAAACTATTATACACCCAAAACTCAGCTACCTTCTAAAAATCACTGTGTCTCTGTACAAACTGCCAAAAATAAGCAGAAAACCTATGCTTTTTTTTAGAACACAAACAGTCATAATAAACATATTACATATGTTGTACACAATGTACAGAAACTGAGAGGTGATACAAACAGACCTGGAGGTTCATTAAACACAATATTAATAAAATAAAAAGGTAGATCTTAGGTAGGTGGGTCTTATATAGAATATGATTTAAAACAAAGAAAAGATAATGTATAAGAAATAAGAGATTAGTTCAGGAATCAACACAGTAGTGTCTATTTTATTAATAAGTAAGAGATGGAACTACCACAGTTTTTGTGAATAAGAGATGAAGATCCTTCAATGAAGCAGCTATCCGCAGATTTCTATAAAAGAAGAACAAGTTAACTAACAATATGAACAAACATAAACCTGCTACTAGTTTAGTATGTTTAGGTAATTTTATAGGCTTAATTAAGTTTTCTACAGAATATATTCTTATTTGGGAGTATATTATTAAGTAGAACTTGTAATAATACCATATTGATAGAAGTTTTTGAGGTTAGTTTTACAGCTTTACGTTTAGTTGATCCTGAGTAAAAAATAATAATAGTAAACATAGCGGCAAGGGTCTCTACTCACAGCAGATTTCAGCCAATGAAAATATTCTGCGTCGTTACTTACTTTGATTACAAAGCATTCTTCGATCATGGCCGAGTATATTTCCGTTATGCCGAGACGAGTGTACGGTGTCCTCAAATCTTTCGCCGAAGGCCGCTGCAGGCAGCAGTGGCACTGGTTTATAGATTCCATCACATTAGTACTTTAAAACTCTCTTCTATTCACCGATTTTATAATCACATGACGATTATTAAATCAACAACCATGAAGCAGAACCAAGCACAACAAAAGTGACACTTAAAGAAGTTGACAGCTGTGCGCGGGAGCGTAGCCGCTGCGTTCAGAAATTTGATACAAACACGTTTTTAACTCTCTTTGTTTTTTTTTTCCTTTACTTTAAATACTAGTGGCTCTGTGACCTGTGGATCTCGCGTTGCGTTAAGCTTAAGGCCCCTCTACAGAATGGGCCAGCGTGAGCCAGTCAGGGGGACGCATTTATGCGTTAGAGAGTGATATTGATATCTCATTCTACCGTGTGGCTGCGTCCCTTGGACTAGCCGGCGTTGGCCCATTGTGTACAGGGGTCTTTAGAAGATGTGAAAGTCAAATTAGTTCGTCGAGTCGTTATCACAGCGCACTCACAATGGTCTTAAGCGCCATAAGATAAGGACTAGACTATAATTACATAATAGCCAGGCTTTGATTGCTGTCTAACTTCGGTTTTGTAAGGAGTGTCCTTCTGTGCGGTACTACTATAATTTATTATGTGCTGCGGGTTAAGTGTAGCAGGAATACTTACTTACTTACTTAGTTCTTATGATATTCAAGTCGAGCCACGTTGATATATTGAAATTATGTACAATTTAACACTTCAGACCACAGACTTGAATATACCCTAGATGACGCAAATACATCTACTTCGCGTGTCCGAACTCTGACCAATGTCGAGGTTGGCCGTCGCTATTGACAGTCCACGCACGTCAGTCATTGCAGCCGATAGTCCGGAAAAAATTGAAAAATGCCTCGTTGCGTAGTAATTAACTGCATCAGCCCAAAACTTGCAAGCACCCAAGGGCAAGGACATTATTTCCTATCACAGGTAAGTCATTTTAAATTGATATTATGCGTGCATTCATTTTAAACAATGTTTAAGTATTCCAGGTTGTGTTTCCAATGATGTACCTAAGTAACTATACATTAACGTTACAAAACTATATTTACATTACATTGCGCGTTTGCTTTGAGCGTTTGATCTGACGTTGTGTGTTAAAGAGTCAATGAATATCGGAACAGCGATACAGTCGCGCATTGCTACGACTTCGTGGTACAGCCCATTTCTCACTCGTCTGTCAAATTTAGCGACTAGTGTTGTTCGTTCTACAATATCAAAAATTGATTCCAATCGATTACTCGATTTCGAACAGACGAATGATGTTATCTAGTATAAAAAAAAAACAATTTAATCGTTATTATTTAAAAAGTAGGGTAATTTGAACATATGTTTATACGTTTAGTACCTATGTTTATAAATTATTATCGTGTTTAAAAAATCATTATTTTAATTTAGCGATTTTGATGTTTCCATAGCCTACAATAACATAACGTTTAAATTTTATGTAGAAATAAAAAAAATATCAGATTTACGAGTAGCCGCAGAAATTCGCCTGATGAGCAATGCGCGCGGAAGATTCGAATCGCCGCGCCGCGGCTCTTCGTCAATGGACGCAGTTGCATAGAAAATAATTATAGGAGGCGAACTATTGCGATTCGATTCGATTCGCCTCGGCGAGTCTAGTGGACGCCAGCCTTCGTCTCGCGCCTCGTCAGGCGAATTTCTGCAACTACTCGTTTCGACTCGACTCGGCGCGCCTCAGTGGACGCAGGGTAGCGGATGAGTGATGACGGGTGGTTTCGTTGTTGAGTTTAGGTACTTTCGGATCTAGGTTCAAAATGAACGAAGAATTATTAATATCTCTTGTCCAAAAATATCGTGAACTGTACGACCGTGAAGATAGTCCGCTTCTTGTTTATATCGTGTACCCAGAGTTTGTGCACTCGTCGCTTTCTTTGTTCTCTCGCACTCTTCTTCTTCAAAAGAAGTTGAAACAATAGCATTTCTTCGTCCGAACTATTCATCATCGACAAACTGTACAAGCACGACCTCGGCACAGGCTCCCGTGACTTCAACTCGCTTCGATTCGTCTGTGATGAACGCACACGGACAAATGCGACTCGACTCAATTAACGTAGCTCGATTCGACTTTAATGGACGCCAACCTTTGAATTGGTTAGGATTCCCCATCACTAAATTGCGGCTGTGACGTCACAGTAGGTGGTAAAAAGTCGGCACGCTTGGTTTCAATACAAATCGTGATATTTGCTTCATCTAGGGTATATTCAAGTCTGTGCTTCAGACATTATGACACACTAGACAAGTAGCCGTGTTGATGCTCTAGGCCAGGTGGACCGGAAGGCCCTCACCGCACTCAGGCAAACCAACTTGTGCCCTGCCTGTGGATCAGCACTGAATGTCAACCCCTCCCCCGGTAGGTAGGGGTTATGGGCGTCTGGGTAAAAAAAAAACAAATAATTGATAGCAAAACAAATTTAATTCACCTTAATAGTGCATATAAAAATTAAGGTGGTGGTACTGGTGGTCGACGCGGTCCCAGTACATGTCATCTTGAAACTTAAAAAGTTATTATATCAATATAGGCGACAGCAGGGCGTCATCTATTGGGCATTAGCATGTCGAGCACTAGTACCATCACCTTATTGACATTTTTGTATATATGCAATTTTTTTATTGCAAAACAGTTAGTGTGTGATCCTTTCGCATTTTCTCAGATTACCTGGAAGAGATCCCTTCTACCTGCTAGGGATAAGTTCGCCTTTGTCACATAATAAATAATAGCACTAGGTACAGAAGACTCACTCTCTAACAAAACGCGTCTGTTACGATCAGCACAGATATGGCCGCTAGGTGGCGACAGCGCCACGCGCGGCTTATGGCTTTCCCCAAAATTGGGGTGGAACGGATGTACTTTTAGCTACGTGTAGCAAAGCGACAAAATCCCGGAGTGAGCCACGCCTGCCTTTGTACATAACCTTATTATTTTTGTTTTGTTTTGTCCGTTTTATGTAAACCTGTTTATTTGCAATAGCAAAGTAACATACATACATACACACAGTCAACATTTCTATTACAAAGTAGAACTAATCAGAAACACGACTCTGCTCCGCGTCGCGTAATCTCAGTAATACCAATATGACTAAAGCTTCTCGGTATACTTAATATTGATATAAACGGGGTTAATAATATAAGGCCCACCGAAAAATACTTCGATACCCTTAGCAGTGCTATGTAAAAAAGAAGTACCTACCTAGGGCGACACAAGTTGAGGTTCCCTTGCGTGTACAACCACAGATAACATAATTACTTGAAATTGGATAACCCTAATAGCCGAAATGGATAGTGCCATACATTAGAAAGGGATAGCATGATTCGTCCTTGAATCGCTGTCAAACTTCGGATTTGTAGGAAGTGTCCTTTCTGTATTTGATGACAACACTTCAATTAAAATTGTATTTCAAAGAACAAATGTAACGTTTTCTTGTTTCCTGTGAAATTTCCGAGAACTTTTCGAACTTTTTGGAAACTTTCCGTAACTTGCCATCTGTATTCACATGTGCAATTGAAAGATAGACGTTAGCATAGTTTATCTCGGTCGACTATACGATATTTTGTCTGTGAGAATGTACCCAGCAATATGGTGAAGTGAATAGCAGTAGAGTGAAATTCTGTTGACTGAATCCGAATAAAACACTATGAGCTATTATGAACCATTTTACAAAACAACAAAGTTATTGTATCTTGGATATATGTGTTTCAATATGTTTCATTAAACTTGTTTCATCGAAAAAAAGTGTTTCACATATTTCGCATTCGTATGATTGTTCATCGGTGTGTATTTTTTTATGTCTCTCTAATTCAGATTTTAATGTAAAGTGGTTGTTACATTCTTCACATCTATACGGCTTCTCTCCGATGTGACTCATTCTATTTGTCTCAAAACTATCTTCTTGACTTAATTGCTGGTTACGTTCATTACATTTGTATGGTTTCACATCACTATGGATTCTTTCATGGACAGCTAAATGATGTTTTAGTGTGAATTCCTTGTCATATTGTTTACAACTGTATGGTTTCATTCCACTATGGACTCTTTCATGGGCAACTAAATGAATTTTTTGTGCGAATTCTTTGTTACATTCTTTACATTTGTATGGCTTCACGCCACTATGGACGCTTTCATGGGTAACTAATGATTGTTTTGTTGTGAATTCTTTGTTACAGTCTTTACATTTGTATGGTTTCATTCCACTATGGATTCTTTCATGGATAACTAAAGAATAATTTTGTTTGAATTCTTTGCTACATTCTTTACATTTGTATGGTTTGACGCCACTATGTACTCTTTCGTGGTACTTTAAACTAGGTCTTCCTTTGAATTGCTTGTCACATTCTTTACATTTGTATGGTTTGACGCCACTATGGACTCTTTCGTGCATCTTTAAATTAGTTTTTTGTGTAAATTGCTTGTTACATTCTTTACATTTGTACGGTTTAACGCCACTATGGACTCTTTTGTGGGTCTCTAAATTACCTTTTTGTGTAAATTGCTTGTTACATTCTTTACATTTGTATGGTTTCACGCCACTATGTACTCTTTTGTGCGTCTCTAAGTAATGTTTTGTTGTAAATTGCTTGTCACATTCTTTACATTTGTATGGTTTCACGCCACTATGGACTCTTTCGTGGTACTTTAAACCATTGCTTCCTTTGAATTGCTTGTTACATTCTTTACATTTGTATGGTTTCACGTCACTATGGACACTTTTGTGGTTCTCTAAATGATGTTTTCTTGTAAATTGCTTGTCACATTCTTTACATTTGAATGGTTTGACTCCAGTGTGGGTTCTTCTATGTATATACAAAATGCTTTTTGTTGCAAATTGCTTGTTGCATTCTCCACACACGTACCGTCTCTCTGCTGAGTGCAAACTTAAATGCTTATTCAGTAATAAGTTATTTTGAAATGCTTCATTACAAACTCCGCAGGTATGTTCCGGGTGTGTATGTGTTCTGATATGTCGGATTAAAGTAAGTTTTGTCGTAAATTGTTTGCTACACATGTCGCAATAGTAGGTCTGCTTGTTCATTTGCGGTGCGATATGGTGTTGTTGATGTGTGATTAAACTAGAGTTGTGTATGATGTGTGTAGAGCGAGTATCGTGTGTTTGGGTTTGTTGCTCGGCGGGTGTGTGAGCGGCCACGTTCTGCACCCTGCTGGCGGGGCTCGGCTCGCGGTGTGACGTCACGTCCTCCACACTGCTGGCGGGGCTCGGCTCGCGGTGTGACGTCACGTCCTGCACACTGCTGGCGGGGCTCGGCTCGCGGTGTGACGTCACGTCCTGCACACTGCTGGCGGGGCTCGTCTCGCGGTGTGACGTCACGTCCTGCACACTGCTGGCGGGGCTCGGCTCGCGGTGTGACGTCACGTCCTGCACACTGCTGGCGGGGCTCGGCTCGCGGTGTGACGTCACGTCCTGCACACTGCTGGCGGGGCTCGGCTCGCGGTGTGACGTCACGTCCTGCACACTGCTGGCGGGGCTCGTCTCGCGGTGTGACGTCACGTCCTGCACACTGCTGGCGGGGCTCGGCTCGCGGTGTGACGTCACGTCCTGCACACTGCTGGCGGGGCTCGGCTTGCGGTGTGACGTCACGTCCTGCACACTGCTGGCGGGGCTCGGCTCGCGGTGTGACGTCACGTCCTGCACACTGCTGGCGGGGCTCGTCTCGCGGTGTGACGTCACGTCCTGCACACTGCTGGCGGGGCTCGGCTCGCGGTGTGACGTCACGTCCTGCACACTGCTGGCGGGGCTCGGCTCGCGGTGTGACGTCACGGGACACGGCTGGCTCGCGCGTGGGGAGTGGCGGAGGCGCTCGAGCCTCACGGAGCACGCCAGCGCGAGCTGCTGCCTACAGCGCAGGGACAGAGGCGCCGAGCTAACTCCGTACTCGCCGGCTGAAGACACTGAAACGACATATTCACATTAGAGTGAGCCAAGATGCAATAATACCTGCGCCAGGTATAGCATTCTGAGACATGGCGTTACACAAGCTACGTCATTAACGTGCAATAAACTATCATAAAAACGCTTTATAATAAATGGAGGTAAGTTTATGCGGGTTAATAAGTATGACATAAATTTGGGGTAAAAACGCTACTAGAGAAGCTTTGGGTAATAAAGCGAAACTTGGTATGCGAAATACGTTTCGGACATAATAAATCATGCCAAATAGATGGCACCCGCTCTGGGTCCAAATAAATTATAAGAGAGTTGTTCCCTAATGGTTGCTTCGCCCGACACGGTGGTTATACGATAAATTATATCTGTCAGGGAATATTACTGACTGAACTTGAAAACCTGAGTCATTTGCGTTTTGCAGACGATTTGATTTTATTCTCAGAATGTCCAGAAAATCTAGAACAAATGCTACAACAACTATCAGACCAAATCATAATAGCAGGGCTTTCAATGAACACAAACGAAACGAAAATTATGACTAACGGTTCATAAAGTCACAGCGTCATGGCACAGAATTTATTATTTATTCTGTGTCATGATGCTGTACTAGGTACAGAAGATTCACTGTCTAACAAAACGCGTCCGTTACTATTAGGACAGATATGACCGCTAAGTGTCGCAAACGCCACGCGCGGCCTATGGCTAGCCACCAAAATTGGTGTGGGACAGATGTACTTGTAGCCACTTGTTGCGACGCGACGAAATCGTGGAGTCAGCCACGCCTGATCATGGTAAATAAGGAGAAAATAGACTACGTCGACGAGTATGTACACATGGGTCAGCTAACAGCCACAAGTGATACTATGGCTAAAGAAATTGATAGAAGAATAGCCAACACTTGGAAAGGTTTTGGTCACTTAGCGAAGTAATGAAACTAATGAAAAACCAAGACATGCCAATTTAACACAAGCATCCTACCGTGTTTTATATACGGGTGCCAAGCTACGGCACTAACTGAAAAATTACGTAAAAAAATTAAAGTATGCCAAAATAGTACATCTAGAGAGAAGTAATTGGAGTAAAAAGAAGAGCTAAAATAAAACTAAACATAATTAAAGGTATAACCAAATTCAAAGATGCGAACAAAATATGTAAAACACTAAAATGGAAGTGGGCAGGACATATGATAAGAGCAAAAACTGATAAATGGACCAGGAAGATAACAGAATGGTAACCAAGAGGCTATGAAAGGAACTAGGGCGGCCAATGGAAACGCTGGGAAGATGACCTCAAAAAAGTGGCCGGCCCAGGATGGATTAGACTTGCAAGAGACAAGGAGAAATGGCAATATTTAGAGGAGGCGTTTGTCGAAAGACAAGCTGTTGTTACAATCTGTGCCAATCATCGGAAAAGAAATACTTAATATTGTTATCACTGTAGAGCAGCAATTAGGGTTTCTGGTTTCTCGACCTTTTTAATTTCTCGAGGCACGGGAATTCTCGACCAAGATTTCTCGAGTTTCTCGAGTATCTCGAGAAATTTTGAAAGCTCCGAAAAACACCATGTTATTTAATTTTTTTTGCTTTTTTACAAATCAGACTCGTAGGAATCGTAGGTGAGATCAATAATCAAACATATGGTACATTTTTAGTCACCATAAATTGCACTTAATAATCAAAAATACAACAACAAAAAAAACTATAGGTGCAGGCGTGCGCACCGGCAATGTGTTATGCTATAGTGTATTTCTTTAGGTAATATTCAACAAAATGTAAACAAACTACAATATGGTATTTTATTAGGCAGCAATATTCAAGTCAATAAATTTAACTCGATGTGACAAAACTTACATAAGTATTACTACATAATATTAATTACTCGTACTTACTCAACGTAACAATAAAGCTGCTAAAATTGTAATATTTTGCTAATAGGAATATATTGGGATGATTTGATTTATCAATTAGTAATTTAGTTCGGTAATATTTGTTATTAAACTTATTACATGGTCCTATAATTCGTTACAATTTTTTTTAAACCGTTTTTCAATAAAAAGACACTACATGAATGTCATAAATCATGATAGTTCAAAAGTTTCAAAACATGATAATCGGTTAAAGCTTTCTAGCTAGGGATAGCGGACGGATCAAGGTAGTTTTCATTTGGTTGGTAATAAAGGTTTTAAGTAGGTTCCTACCTGAAAACCTAAAAAGAAAACATTGTTCATATTTATTTAACTACCTAAAGAAATACGTTATAGACACATCATGTGTTATACGCGTGTTATCTTTTTACTTATCACAAGAGATTTATTTCTCGAGTTCTCGAGGCATTGAATATTTTTTTCCCGTCTCGACTTAGGACAAATTTCTCGAGATTTCTCGCCTCGGGAATTCTCGAGCAGAAACCCTAGCAGCAATAAAGGCTTATTTTATTTATTATTACTGACTGAGACTGAGAGCATAAGGATTTATGTAGAATGTGGTTTTGGAGAGTTTTTTAATGAGATGTAAGTAGCCAATTTTTTCAGAAGATACCAGAAACCTACAACAAATGCTAAATGACCTAGACAAGGAAAGCTGTATAGTTGGATTGGAAATGAACCATACTAAAACAAAAATCATGACTAACGGGGAACACACAAAAATCTTCATACAAAACAAAGAACTTGAATATGTAGACCATTACATTTACTTGGGAAAACGGATTTCATTCAGCACCGACAGCAACAGCGAAGAGATAGATCGCACAGTTAGTATCAGCTGGAGAAAATTTTGGAGTTTCAAAGAGCTCTTAAAGGGAAACTACAACCTAAACATGAAAAAAACAGTGATGGACACATGCATCTTACCAAGTCTCACTTATGGTTGCCAAACATGGGTGCACACTAATAAGAACAAACTAAAAGTTAGAACCTGTCAAAGAGCGATGGAAAGGAGCATCCTAAAAATAAAACTAAAAGAGAAAGTTAATATTAAACACATAAGATCCAAAACAAATGTCATAGACGCATTAGAGTTCATCTCAAGCAAAAATGGAGATGGGCCGGCCACATAGCCAGGATGACAGATGGAAGATGGACCAGCAAAATCACTAAGTGGCCAGGACCATACGGGAAAAGAACAGCAGGAAAACCCAAAACGAGATGGTCAAAGGATATTATAGACATAGCCGGTGAAAATTGGGCAATTAAGGCCAAAGACCGAGATAAATGGAAAAATATGGAGGAGGCCTATACCCGACAGGGGTCCTTAATATGAAAAATATATAATATAACGAAATACATTTAAGTTAGAGTTTAATGCATTTAAGGAAATAAAGAAGGCTTTAATAATAATAATTAATAATAAGTAGCCCATTATGGAGGTTATGTAAGTTTATTCTCGTTTTCATTTACCTTCCCCCTCAAGTCGGGGCTTCCCTGGGTGCAATTATAAATAAATTATGAGGGCTGGCGTTCCTTCTTCCAAGCTCCCATCCCATATTTTAACCCGGATATGTTTTTGTTCACATATATATGAATGAAATAGCCTTTATTTCAGATAAGTATTTTGTAGTACATTTCATTTTGTTGTTAACATATATATATATCTAATCTAAATTTATATCTGTATGCCTTTTGTAGGCAAAGGCCTCCTCACATATATATGAGCAATTGAAAATATATCAAATGATATTTAGTATGGAAGCTGCCTTCCTGTAAGTAGCGCTCAATACATATCCTTTAATAACTGCTGCCAATTTATTAAACCAAATTCTGAACACCAGTTTAAATACTTACACAGAGACAGCTCGGAAGGCTCGCTGCACGCGCCGTCTTCAGGTTCATCTAAGCCTTCCTCATCTAAAATTTAACAAGTTAAAATATAACAACCTATTTCCTTGATATTGGAAACAAAATATGTGATAAATAGCCACAGAATGACTGGCGGGGACCAAACAATACGAGTATGTATATATTACTATAATAATACACTATACAATAGAGATGCAACGGATAGTTGTTTCGCCGGATACCGGATATCCGGCCTGGACACTGGCCGAATATCCGGTATCCGGCCGCCGGATATTCGGCCGGCGGGACTATACCTACTTTTCGGTTTTTGAGGTGCGCATTCTGCAGGTTTGACCTGTTTCCTAGTAAACATTTGTGAGGACTCATTTTTAGGTTCGAAATAAGTGCGCGTGCAAGTCAGTGGAATTATTAAATTGTTTTAAAATAATAAACAAGTACGATTATGACCCTGTCTGTTTCTTAAATACAATTTGTTTACTCCAAAATCAAGCAATGTTACTATCCGGTATCCGGCCGGATAGAAGGTCACTATCCGGTATCCGGCCGGATAGTAAAATAATGGCCGGATAGGCCTGATACCGGATAGTAACCGGATATCCGGTGCATCTCTACTATACAAAACCACTATAGGTGTGCCTAAAGCCGATAATATTTACCTTTGACCCTCAGTCCTCCCTCTAGCCTCTCCTGCAGCTCGGCCTGGCAGTGCTGCACCTGCATCTTGAAGTGGCACGCCTCCCGCAGCCGCCCCAGACACACCTCGCAGATACCACTCCTGCCATTGTTGCTTGGTGTCAGCTGCAAAATGTAGAATATTTATTTCTGATGTTCAATTTATGCCTATATTATTTGCACATAATACTCAAAGCATATTCTATGTAATAAAAAAGTATTAGAAAGTTACAGGGCTACTTGACTGAGGTAGATATGGGCTGAATATTCGAATTTGGCATGTTTTTTTTATGTTTGTATTAGGCCAAATATTTGGAAAATTAAATAGTGAGCCATGAACTTGATGGCTGAACTGAGTCAAGCTGATTTGCATGTTGTTTAGTGAAAATGTTACATATAAACTATTTTACATCCAAAACATTGTAGTGTCCTATTTTATTAATAAGTAAGAGATGGAACTAGCACAGTTTTTTTCAAGAAGAGATGAAGATCCTTCAATGAAGCAGCTATCCGTTGATTTCTATAAAAGAGGAACAAGTTAACTAACAATATGAACAAACCTAAAGCTGCTACTAGTTTAGTATGTTTAGGTAATTTTATAGGCTTAATTAAGTTTTCTACAGAATATATTCTTATTTGGGAGTATATTATTAAGTAGAACTTGTAATAATACCATATTGATAGAAGTTTTTGAGGTTAGTTTTACAGCTTTACGTTTAGTTTATCCTGAGTAAAAAATAATAATAGTAAACATAGCGGCAAGGGTCTTTACTCTGTGGTTACAGCAGATTTCAGCCAATGAAAATATTCTGCGTCGTTACTTACTTTGATTACAAAGCATTCTTCGATCATGACCGAGTATATTTCCGTTATGCCGAGACGAGTGTACGGTGTCCTCAAATCTTTCGCCGAAGGCCGCTGCAGGCAGCAGTGGCACTGGTTTATAGATTCCATTACATTAGTACTTTAAAACGCTCTTCTATTCACCGATTTTATCACAAATTCTAAGAAAAGAAGATATTTTTTCGTGGCTTTCCTACTCAGAAGATACTATGATCGCTATGAGTTGACATTGACAGCTGTGCGCGGGAGCGTAACTGCTGCGTTCAGAAATTTGATACAAACGAATCCTTTACTTTATCTACGATCTGTAAAGCGGAATCCAGACGGAATGATCAAATCGACCGATTTTATCAGAAATGAAATTGGCGTCAATCTCCAATTTTAGATTTATGGTGATATTAGACCTCTCTAAATTGAAAAAATGCCCCAGAACGCAAATACTGGCGTCACAAATTAGTATCCTTGCGTCCGCACCTTATTTTATCGGTAATTATAGGCGGTTGAATTTAGCGAGCCAAATTGGCGTTTGCGTCCGCACGTCTTCATTCGGTCGGGCAATTTAATCAGATTGGAAAAAATTGACTAGTCCGGATACATCTTAAGGCCACAATGTACCAGTGCCGGCACAGAATAAATAATAGTACTACCGTACAGAAAGGAAGCTTCCTACAAAACCGAAGTTTGACAGCGGTTCAGGGTCGAATCATGCTATCCCTTTCTAATACATGGCACTATCCCTTTCGGCCAATTAGGGTTGTCAAAATTCAAGTGATTATCTTATCTGTGGTCGTGCACGCAAAAGGAAGTCAAGTGGTGCCAACCCTAATAATTGCTCGGAGCAATGCTGAGCCGAGCGGAGCCGAGTTTGGCCGAAGTCAGGAGCTTCGCACCCCTGGTGCCGGCCAGTCCAACGGACGCAGTCATGCGGTAGAATGAGATAGCAACATCACTTGCTCCCTCTAACGCATAAATGCGTCCCCAAGACTGGCCCATTGTGTACAGGGGCCTTTAAGCATGGTAAGCAGACGTTCGGAATTTTCATCCGATTTCCGTACTGAATGACAGGTGGGAACGGGACGTCGTTTTACAAATGCATAGCGCTGCACATGTAATTTCGTGCGTGTGGCCAGTCTTTCGAAAAGTTCCTAAATAATTTACGCAATCACTTAAGCGGCTTTCCATAGGAAAAGGTTCCTGTACACGGAGCATAAGATACCTGCTGGAGAGCCACATAATATTATTTCTGAATGCTATATTTCCTTCTAGAGTAAGACGCGCTTTATTTAAGATATCAGTCTACAATGTTCATGCTTAAAACCTATCAGGGTTGCCAACTCCAATTTTTTTTTACCCCTGAGCTCAACTTAAAAACCCCTAAAACTGTACTATTATTTTGGAAAACCCACTAAATAAAAAATAAAAGAAATTATTATAGATTTTCCAAATTTAGAACATTATTATGATTTTCAACTGGTTCAACATTTTAATGATCATACATATGTACGTTATACATAGATGGTCAAGAAAATCTTGTCAGTAGAAAACGGCGCGAAATTAAAATTTTCCATGAGATGATATCCCTTCGCGCCTACATTTTTTCAAATTTACCGCACTTTTCTACTCTAAAAAAAAACCCTAAAAAAAACACTAAAAATATTTAGCCCCTAAAAAACCCCTAGCTGGTTTATTTCCCCCTAAATCTAGTGGTAAAACCACTTAAGTTGGCATCCCTGAAACCTATGAACACCACACCTACTGCCGTCTGGGTAAAAAAAAAAACAAATAATTGATAGTCAACTAATTTACATATTATACTTAATAATTATTGACTTTTTTATTGCAATACAGTCAACATATTTATATTACAAAGTAAAACGAATCATTTAAGACTATAACACAGTATTACCAATATGAGTAATATGACTGACGCTTCTCCCGGTATAATTAATAATAATATAAAAACTGTGTACATTAGTTTGATATAAAGTACCCTCAAATGACATGACGTGTGTCACCGCGCATATGTACCTACAGTCAGCCAATTTGATTCCTAGGTCACCACATGTAGAACCATGTCATAATGAAACACTTGTTCATCCTCTACGCCAGTGCTTATTGAGTGTTGTATGTCATTTATATAGTAGTTACAGAGACAAGGTTTTATAGTGGCCTATGGGCATCAAGTTGGTTGACTGTACAAACACTGTCCCGGAGAGCCTGCGCCCTTCAAGAGTGTTCCTTTATGGGCATTGTGTAGATCAACTAAAGGAGTCCCATCGCCGGACAAGGCTCGTAGCCCAATTTGTAAAGAATCCTTGGAACATAAAAAGAAAGCGTCCGTCATTGTGATCCGGCCGCCGCCGTGGAAATATCTCTACATCTACACTTAGCCAACAATAAAAATAGCAGTAGCAGTAAGAATAAAACACTACATATAGCTGCGTCTCTGTCGATGGAATAACCACATTAAACTGAGCTATTATAAACAATTTTACAAAACGATAAAGTTATGGTATCCTGGATAGATGTGTTTCAATATGTTTCATTAAACTTAGTTCATCAAAAAAAAGTGTTTCACATATTTCGCATTCATATGATTGTTCATCGGTGTGTATTTTTTTATGTCTCTCTAATTCAGATTTTAATGTAAACTGGTTGTTACATTCTTCACATCTATACGGCTTCCCTCCGATGTGACTCATTTTATTTGTCTCTAAACTATCTTCTTGACTTAATTCCTGGTTACGTTCATTACATTTGTATGGTTTCACGTCACTATGGACTCTTTCGTGGATCTTTAAATGACATTTTCTTGTAAATTTCTTGTTACATTGTTTACATTTGAATGGTTTTATTCCACTATGGATTCTTTCATGGACAACTAATGAAGATTTTTGTGTGAAATTTTTGTTACATTCTCTACAGTTGTATGGTTTCACGCCACTATGGACTCTTTCGTGGACAACTAAAGAATGTTTTTGCTTGAATTCTTTGTTACATTCTTTACATTTGTATAGTTTCACGCCAATATGGACTCTTTCGTGGTACTTTAAACCAGGTCTTCCTCTGAATTGCTCGTTACATTCTTTACATTTGTATGGTTTCACGCCACTATGGATTCTTTCGTGGTACTTTAAACCATGTCTTCCTTTAAATTGCTTGTTACATTCTTTACATGTGTATGGTTTCACGCCACTATGGACTCTTTCGTGGTACTTTAAACCATTTCTTCCTCTGAACTGCTTGTTACATTCTTTACATTTGTATGGTTTCACACCACTATGGAGTTTTTTGTGTGTCTCTAAATTATCTTTTCTTGTAAATTGTTTGTTACATTCTTTACATTTGTATGGTTTCACTCCACGGTGAGATCTTCCATGAATCTCTAAACTATCTTTTCGTGCGAATTGCTTATTACACTCTTTACATTTGTATGGTTTCCCTCGAAAGTGAATTTTTCTATGTTGATTTACAGAGGTTCTTGTAGCATATCGCTTGTTGCATACGTCACACACGTGCGGTCTCTCTGCAGAGTGAAATCTTAAATGCTTATCCAATATTATTCTATCTGCAAATGTTTCTTTACAAACTCCGCATGGATAAGGTTCCAGCAGTTTATGTGTTCCGATATGTCGGATTAAAGTAAGTTTAGATGTAAACTGCTGACTACACATGTCGCAACAGTAGGTCTTCTTATTTGTTTGAGGTGCGAAATGGTGTAATTGATGTGTGTTTAAACTAGAGCTGTGTGTGGTGTGTGTAGGACGAGTATCGTGTGTTTGTTCCTCGGCGGGTTTGTGAGCGGGCACGTCCTGCACACTGCTGGCAGGGCTCGGCTCGCGGTGTGACGTCACGTGCTGCACACTACTGGCGGGGCTCGGCTCGCGGTGTGACGTCACGTCCTGCACACTGCTGGCGGGGCTCGGCTCGCGGTGTGACGTCACGTGCTGCACACTACTGGCGGGGCTCGGCTCGCGGTGTGACGTCACGTCCTGCACACTGCTGGCGGGGCTCGGCTCGCGGTGTGACGTCACGTCCTGCACAATGCTGGCGGGGCTCGGCTCGCGGTGTGACGACACGTCCTGCACACTGCCGGCGGGGCTCGGCTCGCGGTGTGACGTCACGTCCTGCACACTGCTGGCGGGGCTCGGCTCGCAGTGTGACGTCACGGGACACGGCTGGCTCGCGCGCGGGGAGTGGCGGAGGCGCTCGAGCCTCACGGAGCAGGCCAGCGCGAGCTGCTGCCTACAGCGCAGGGACAGAGGCGCCGAGCTAACTCCGTACTCGCCGGCTGAAGACACTGAAACGACATGTTCACATAAGAATGAGCCATGATGCAATAATACCTGCGCCAGGTATAGTATTCTGAGACATGGCGTTACACAAGCTACGTCATTAACGTGCAATAAACTATCATAAAAACGCTTTATAATAAATGGAGGTAAGTTTATGCGGGTTAATAAGTATGACCTAAATTTGGTGTAAAAACGCTACTAGAGAAGCTTTGGGTAATAAATTATGCGAAACTTGGTATGCGAAATACGTTTCGGACATAATAAATCATGCCAAATAGATGGCACCCGCTCTGGGTGCAAATAAATTATAAGAGAGTTATTCCCTAATGGTTGCTTCGCCCGACCCGGTGGTTATACGATAAATTATATCTGTCAGGGAATATTACTGACTGAACGGTGAAAATCTGAGTCATTTGCGTTTTGCAGACGATTTGATTTTATTCTCAGAATGTCCAGAAAATCTAGAACAAATGCTACAACAACTACCAGACCAAAGCATAATAGCAGGGCTTTCAATGAACACAAACAAAACCAAAATTATGACTAACAGTTCATAAAGTCACAGCATCATGGCACAGAATTTATTATTTATTCTGTGTCATGATGCTGTACTAGGTACAGAAGATTCACTCTCTAACAAAACGCGTCCGTTACTATTAGGACAGATATGACCGCTAGGTGTCGCAAGCGCCACGCGCGGCCTATGGCTAGCCACCAAAATTGGTGTGGGACGGATGTACTTGTAGCCACTTGTTGCGACGCGACGAAATCGTGGAGTCAGCCACGCCTGATCATGGTAAATAAGGAGAAAATAGACTACGTCGACGAGTATGTACACATGGGTCAGCTAACAGCCACAAGTGATACTATAGCTAAAGAAATTGATAGAAGAATAGCCAACAGTTGGAAAGGTTTTGGTCACTTAGCGAAGTAATGAAAAACCAAGACATGCCAATCAAGGAAAAGAGGAAAGTCTTTAACACGTGCATCCTACCGTGTTTAATATATGGGTGCCAAGCATGGGCACTAACTGAAAAATTAAATAACAAAATTAAAGTATGCCAAAATAGTACATCTAGAGAGAAGTAATTGGAGTAAAAAGAAGAGCTAAAATAAAACTAAACAAAATTAAAGGTATAACCAAATTCAAAGATGCGAACAAAATATGTAAAACACTAAAATGGAAGTGGGCAGGACATATGATAAGAGCAAAAACTGATAAATGGACCAGGAAGATAACAGAATGGTAACCAAGAGGCTATGAAAGGAACTAGGGCGGCCAATGGAAACGCTGGGAAGATGACCTCAAAAAAGTGGCCGGCCCAGGATGGATTAGACTTGCAAGAGACAAGGAGAAATGGCAATATTTAGAGGAGGCGTTTGTCGAAAGACAAGCTGTTGTTACAATCTGTGCCAATCATCGGAAAAGAAATACTTAATATTGTTATCACTGTAGAGCAGCAATTAGGGTTTCTGGTTTCTCGACCTTTTTAATTTCTCGAGGCACGGGAATTCTCGACCAAGATTTCTCGAGTTTCTCGAGTATCTCGAGAAATTTTGAAAGCTCCGAAAAACACCATGTTATTTAATTTTTTTTGCTTTTTTACAAATCAGACTCGTAGGAATCGTAGGTGAGATCAATAATCAAACATATGGTACATTTTTAGTCACCATAAATTGCACTTAATAATTAAAAATACAACAACAAAAAAAACTATAGGTGCAGGCGTGCGCACCGGCAATGTGTTATGCTATAGTGTATTTCTTTAGGTAATATTCAACAAAATGTAAACAAACTACAATATGGTATTTTATTAGGCAGCAATATACAAGTCAATAAATTTAACTCGATGTGACAAAACTTACATAAGTATTACTACATAATATTAATTACTCGTACTTACTCAACGTAACAATAAAGCTGCTAAAATTGTAATATTTTGCTAATAGGAATATATTGGGATGATTTGATTTATCAATTAGTAATTTAGTTCGGTAATATTTGTTATTAAACTTATTACATGGTCCTATAATTCGTTACAATTTTTTTTAAACCGTTTTTCAATAAAAAGACACTACATGAATGTCATAAATCATGATAGTTCAAAAGTTTCAAAACATGATAATCGGTTAAAGCTTTCTAGCTAGGGATAGCGGACGGATCAAGGTAGTTTTCATTTGGTTGGTAATAAAGGTTTTAAGTAGGTTCCTACCTGAAAACCTAAAAAAAAAACATTGTTCATATTTATTTAACTACCTAAAGAAATACGTTATAGACACATCATGTGTTATACGCGTGTTATCTTTTTACTTATCACAAGAGATTTATTTCTCGAGTTCTCGAGGCATTGAATATTTTTTTCCCGTCTCGACTTAGGACAAATTTCTCGAGATTTCTCGCCTCGGTAATTCTCGAGCAGAAACCCTAGCAGCAATAAAGGCTTATTTTATTTATTATTACTGACTGAGACTGAGAGCATAAGGATTTATGTAGAATGTGGTTTTGGAGAGTTTTTTAATGAGATGTAAGTAGCCAATTTTTTCAGAAGATACCAGAAACCTACAACAAATGCTAAATGACCTAGACAAGGAAAGCTGTATAGTTGGATTGGAAATGAACCATACTAAAACAAAAATCATGACTAACGGGGAACACACAAAAATCTTCATACAAAACAAAGAACTTGAATATGTAGACCATTACATTTACTTGGGAAAACGGATTTCATTCAGCACCGACAGCAACAGCGAAGAGATAGATCGCACAGTTAGTATCAGCTGGAGAAAATTTTGGAGTTTCAAAGAGCTCTTAAAGGGAAACTACAACCTAAACATGAAAAAAACAGTGATGGACACATGCATCTTACCAAGTCTCACTTATGGTTGCCAAACATGGGTGCACACTAATAAGAACAAACTAAAAGTTAGAACCTGTCAAAGAGCGATGGAAAGGAGCATCCTAAAAATAAAACTAAAAGAGAAAGTTAATATTAAACACATAAGATCCAAAACAAATGTCATAGACGCATTAGAGTTCATCTCAAGCAAAAATGGAGATGGGCCGGCCACATAGCCAGGATGACAGATGGAAGATGGACCAGCAAAATCACTAAGTGGCCAGGACCATACGGGAAAAGAACAGCAGGAAAACCCAAAACGAGATGGTCAAAGGATATTATAGACATAGCCGGTGAAAATTGGGCAATTAAGGCCAAAGACCGAGATAAATGGAAAAATATGGAGGAGGCCTATACCCGACAGGGGTCCTTAATATGAAAAATATATAATATAACGAAATACATTTAAGTTAGAGTTTAATGCATTTAAGGAAATAAAGAAGGCTTTAATAATAATAATTAATAATAAGTAGCCCATTATGGAGGTTATGTAAGTTTATTCTCGTTTTCATTTACCTTCCCCCTCAAGTCGGGGCTTCCCTGGGTGCAATTATAAATAAATTATGAGGGCTGGCGTTCCTTCTTCCAAGCTCCCATCCCATATTTTAACCCGGATATGTTTTTGTTCACATATATATGAATGAAATAGCCTTTATTTCAGATAAGTATTTTGTAGTACATTTCATTTTGTTGTTAACATATATATATATCTAATCTAAATTTATATCTGTATGCCTTTTGTAGGCAAAGGCCTCCTCACATATATATGAGCAATTGAAAATATATCAAATTATATTTAGTATGGAAGCTGCCTTCCTGTAAGTAGCGCTCAATACATATCCTTTAATAACTGCTGCCTATTTTGTAAACCAAATTCTGAACACCAGTTTAAATACTTACACAGAGACAGCTCGGAAGGCTCACTGCACGCGCCGTCTTCAGGTTCATCTAAAATTTAACAAGTTAAAATATTAACAACCTATTTCCTTGATATTGGAAACAAAATATGTGATAAATAGCCACAGAATGACTCGCTGGGACCAAACAATACGAGTATGTATATATTACTATAATAATACACTATACAATAGAGATGCAACGGATAGTTGTTTCGCCGGATACCGGATATCCGGCCTGGACACTGGCCGAATATCCGGTATCCGGCCGCCGGATGTTCGGCCGGCGGGACTATACCTACTTTTCGGTTTTTGAGGTGCGCATTCTGCAGGTTTGACCTGTTTCCTAGTAAACATTTGTGAGGACTCATTTTTAGGTTCGAAATAAGTGCGCGTGCGCGTTCGAAATAAGTCAGTGGAATTATTAAATTGTTTTAAAATAATAAACAAGTACGATTATGACCCTGTCTGTTTCTTAAATACAATTTGTTTACTCCAAAATCAAGCAATGTTACTATCCGGTATCCGGCCGGATAGAAGGTCACTATCCGGTATCCGGCCGGATAGTAAAATAATGGCCGGATAGGCCGGATACCGGATAGTAACCGGATATCCGGTGCATCTCTACTATACAAAACCACTATAGGTGTGCCTAATGCCTATAATATTTACCTTTGACCCTCAGTCCTCCCTCTAGCCTCTCCTGCAGCTCGGCCTGGCAGTGCTGCACCTGCATCTTGAAGTGGCACGCCTCCCGCAGCCGCCCCAGACACACCTGGCAGATACCACTCCTGCCATTGTTGCTCGGTGTCAGCTACAAAATGTAGAATATTTGTTTCTGATGTTCAATTTATGCCTATATTATTTGCACATAAGACTCAAAGCATATTCTATGTAGTAAAAATGTATTAGAAAGTTACAGGGCTACTTGACTGAGGTAGATATGGGCTGAATATTCGAATTTGGCATGTTTTTTTATGTTTGTATTAGGCCAAATATTTGGAAAATTAAATAGTGAGTCATGAACTTGATGGCTGAACTGAGTCAAGCTGATTTGCATGTTGTTTAGTGAAAATGTCACATATAAACTATTTTACACCCAAAACTCAGCTGCCTTCTAAAAATCACTGTGCAATTTCTGTACAAAATGCCAAAAAAAAAAGCGGAAAACCTATGCTTTTTCTAATACAGAATATGATTTAAAACAAAGAAAAGATTATTTATAAGAAATTAAGATATTAGTTGAGGAATCAACACAGTAGTGTCCTATTTTATTAATAAGTAAGAGATGGAACTAGCGCAGTTTTGTCAACAAGAGAGTTATCCGTAGATTTCTATAAAAGAGGAACAAGCTAATTAACAATATGAACAAACATAAAATTGCTAGTAGTTTTGGTTTTGAACTTGATGATTAGGTAGTTTTATATATTTAAGAATACGTTTTTCACATAAAAGATTTTTTTTTGAAGTGTATATTATTAAGTAGAACTTATAATACTTAATACCATATTGATAGAAGTTTTTTGAGGTTAGTTTTACTGATTTTCGGTTAGTAGATCCTAAGTAAAAAACAATAATAGTAAACATAGCTGCAAGGGTCTTTACTCTGTGGTTACAACAGATTTCAGGCAATGAAAATATTCTGCGTCGTTACTTACTTTGATTACAAAGCATTCTTCGATCATGACCGAGTATATTTCCGTTATGCCGAGACGAGTGTACGGTGTCCTCAAATCTTTCGCCGAAGGCCGCTGCAGGCAGCAGTGGCACTGGTTTATAGATTCCATCACATTAGTACTTTAAAACTCTCTTCTATTCACCGATTTTATAATCACATACGATTATTAAATCAACAACCATGAAGCACAACCAAGCACAACAAAAGTGACATTACTTAAAGAAGTTGACAGCTGTGCGCGGGAGCGTAGCCGCTGCGTTCAGAAATTTGATACAAACACGTTTTTAACTCTCTTTGATTTTTTTTCCTTTACTTTAAATACTAGTGGCTCTGTGACCTGTGGATCTCGCGTTAAGCTTAAGGCCCCTCTACAGAATGGGCCAGCGTGAGCCAGTCTGGAGGACGCATTTATGCGTTAGAGAGTGATATTGATATCTCATTCTACCGTGTGGCTGCGTCCCTTGGACTAGCCGGCATTGGCCCATTGTGTACAGGGGTCTTTAGATGTGAAAGTCAAATTCGTTCGTCGAGTCGTTATCACAGCGCACTCACAATGGTCTTAAGCGCCATAAGATAAGGACTAGACTATAATTACATAATAGCCAGGCTAATTGCTGTCTAACTTCGGTTTTGTAAGAAGTGTCCTTCTGTGCGGTAGTACTATAATTTATTATGTGCTGCGGGTTAAGTGTAGCAGGAATACTTAGTTCTTATGATATTCAAGTCGAGCCACGTTGATATATTGAAATTATGTACAATTTAACACTTCAGACATTATGACACACTAGACAAGTAGCCGTGTTGATGCTCTAGACCAGGTGGACCGGAAGGCCCTCACCGCACTCAGGCAAACCAACTTGTGCCCTGCCTGTGGATCAGCACTGAATGTCAACCCCTCCCCCGATAGGTAGGGGTTATGGGCGTCTGGGTAAAAAAAAACAAATAATTGATAGCAAAACAAATTTAATTCGCCTTAATAGTGCATATAAAAATTAAGGTGGTGGTACTGGTGGTCGACGCGGTCCCAGTACATGTCATCTTGAAACTTAAAAAGTTATTATATCAATATAGGCGACAGCAGGGCGTTATCTATTGGACATTAGCATGTCGAGCACTAGTACCATCACCTTATTGACATTTGTATATATGCAATTTTTTTATTGCAAAACAGTTATTGTGTGATCCTTTCGTATTTTCTCAAAGGTAACCTGGAAGAGATCCCTTCTACCTGCTAGGGATAAGTTCGCCTTTGTCACATAATAAATAATAGTACTAGGTACAGAAGACTCACTCTCTAACAAAACGCGTCTGTTACGATCAGCACAGATATGGCCGCTAGGTGGCGACAGCGCCACGCGCGGCCTATGGCTTTCCCCAAAATTGGGGTGGAACGGATGTACTTTTAGCTACGTGTAGCAAAGCAACAAAATCGCGGAGTGAGCCACGCCTGCCTTTGTACATAACATTTTTATTTTTGTTTTGTTTTGTCCGTTTTATGTAAACCTGTTTATTTGCAATAGCAAAGTAACATACATACATACACACAGTCAACATTTCTATTACAAAGTAGAACTAATCAGAAACACGACTCTGCTCCGCGTCGCGTATTCTCAGTAATACCAATATGACTAAAGCTTCTCGGTATACTTAATATTGATATAAACGGGGTTAATAATTCGCTAAAGGCGAATTTAAAAAAGTTATGGCTTTCTGACGGAACTTGAAATCTAAAAGATGTATCCGGTTAGGTAGTTTTAGTATATATGTATTATATCATATACAATGTATTATATATTTTAAATATATATAGTTGTTTACATATTTGTTATATTTCATATCCCATACTTTGTATATATAAAGGTACATAATTATAGTAGGATATAGGTTTACCTATCTTGTAGGATATTAAATATTTTATCTTTATGCCGTTTAGTACAGCTTTTATGTCTACCGTTCTCCAATTTTCCCTCAACTGCTCAAGGGTTAACTGGAAGAGATCCCTGAAAGGGATAAGTTCGCCTTTGTACTAATGATGTGTGTTCTTTCATGTTTTATGTTTCTTTTTGTACAATAAAGTATTTTACTACTACTACTACTACTACTATAATATAAGGCCCACCGAAAAATACTTCGATACCCTTAGCAGTGCTATGTAAAAAAGAAGTACCTACCTAGGGCGACACAAGTTGACGTTCCCTTGCGTGTACAACCACAGATAACATAATTACTTGAAATTGGATAACCCTAATAGCCGAAATGGATAGTGCCATACATTAGAAAGGGATAGCATGATTCGTCCTTGAATCGCTGTCAAACTTCGGATTTGTAGGAAGTGTCCTTTCTGTATTTGATGACAACACTTCAATTAAAATTGTATTTCAAAGAACAAATGTAACGTTTTTTTGTTTCCTGTGAAATTTCCGAGAACTTTTCGAACTTTTTGGAAACTTTCCGTAACTTGCCATCTGTATTCACATGTGCAATTGAAAAATAGACGTTAGCATAGTTTCTCTGGGTCCACTATACGATATTTTGTCTGTGAAAATGTACCCAGTAATATGGTGAAGTGAATAGCAGTAGAGTGAAATTCTATTGACTGAACCCGAATAAAACACTATGAGCTGTTATGAACCATTTTACAAAACAACAAAGTTATGGTATCCTGGATATATGTGTTTCAATATGTTTCATTAAACTTGTTTCATCGAAAAAAAGTGTTTCACATATTTCGCATTCGTATGATTGTTCATCGGTGTGTATTTTTTTATGTCTCTCTAATTCAGATTTTAATGTAAAGTGGTTGTTACATTCTTCACATCTATACGGCTTCTCTCCGATGTGACTCGTTTTATGTGTCTCTAAACTATCTTCTTGACTTAATTGCTGGTTACGTTCATTACATTTGTATGGTTTCACGTCACTATGGACTCTTTTGTGGACAGCTAAATGATGTTTTAGTGTGAATTCCTTGTCACATTGTTTACAACTGTATGGTTTCATTACACTATGGACTCTTTCATGGGCAACTAAATGAATTTTTTGTGCGAATTCTTTGTTACATTCTTTACATTTGTATGGCTTCACGCCACTATGAACTCTTTCATGGGTAACTAATGATTGTTTTGTTGTGAATTCTTTGTTACAGTCTTTACATTTGTATGGTTTCATTCCACTATGGATTCTTTCATGGATAACTAAAGAATAATTTTGTTTGAATTCTTTGCTACATTCTTTACATTTGTATGGTTTCACGCCACTATGTACTCTTTCGTGGTACTTTAAACTATGTCTTTCTTTGAATTGCTTGTCACATTCTTTACATTTGTATAGTTTCACGCCACTATGGACTCTTTCGTGCATCTTTAAATTAGTTTTTTGTGTAAATTGCTTGTTACATTCTTTACATTTGTATGGTTTCAAGCCAGTATGGATTCTTTTGTGGGTCTCTAAATTACCTTGTAGTGCAAATTGCTTGTTACATTCTATACATTTGTACGGTTTAACGCCACTATGGACTCTTTTGTGGGTCTCTAAATTACCTTTTTGTGCAAATTGCTTGTCACATTCTTTACATTTGTATGGTTTCACTCCACTATGGATTCTTTCATGGATAACTAAAGAATGTTTGTGTGTGAATTCTTTGCTACATTCTTTACATTTGTATGGTTTCACGCCACTATGGACTCTTTTGTGCGTCTCTAAGTAATGTTTTGTTGTAAATTGCTTGTCACATTCTTTACATATGTATGGTTTCACTCCACTATGGATTCTTTCATGGATAACTAAAGAATGTTTGTGTGTGAATTCTTTGCTACATTCTTTACATTTGTATGGTTTCACGCCACTATGGACTCTTTCGTGGTACTTTAAACCATTGCTTCCTTTGAATTGCTTGTTACATTCTTTACATTTGTACGGTTTCACGCCACTATGGACTCTTTCGTGGTACTTTAAACCATCTCTTCCTTTGAATTGCTTGTTACATTCTTTACATTTGAATGGTTTGACTCCAGTGTGGGTTCTTCTATGTATATACAAAATGCTTTTTGTTGCAAATCGCTTGTTGCATTCTCCACACACGTACGGTCTCTCTGCTGAGTGCAAACTTAAATGCTTATTCAGTAATAAGTTATTTTGAAATGCTTCATTACAAACTCCGCAGGTATGTTCCGGGTGTGTATGTGTTCTGATATGTCGGATTAAAGTAAGTTTTGTCGTAAATTGTTTGCTACACATGTCGCAATAGTAGGTCTGCTTGTTCATTTGCGGTGCGATATGGTGTTGTTGATGTGTGATTAAACTAGAGTTGTGTGTGGTGTGTGTAGGGCGAGTATCGTGTGTTTGGGCTTGTTGCTCGGCGGGTGTGTGAGCGGGCACGTTCTGCACACTGCTGGCGGGGCTCGGCTCGCGGTGTGACGTCACGTCCTGCACACTGCTGGCGGGGCTCGTCTCGCGGTTTGACGTCACGTCCTGCACACTGCTGGCGGGGCTCGTCTCGCGGTGTGACGTCACGTCCTGCACGCTGCTGGCGGGGCTCGGCTCGCGGTGTGACGTCACGTCCTGCACACTGCTGGCGGGGCTCGGCTCGCGGTGTGACGTCACGTCCTGCACACTGCTGGCGGGGCTCGGCTCGCGGTGTGACGTCACGGGACACTGCTGGCTCGCGCGCGGGGAGTGGCGGAGGCGCTCGAGCCTCACGGAGCACGCCAGCGCGAGCTGCTGCCTACAGCGCAGGGACAGAGGCGCCGAGCTAACTCCGTACTCGCCGGCTGAAGACACTGAAACGACATATTCACATTAGAGTGAGCCATGATGCAATAATACCTGCGCCAGGTATAGCGTTCTGAATCATAGCGTTACACAAGCTACGTCATCATTGCTTTACGTGGCCAGTTAATAAATTGCAGAAATCTGCTCTAAGATTACATCGCTAGTACGTAACAAAATCTCACTTTTGTTTATTCTTATTCTTGGCGTTAGTTTAGCAATGCCAGATAATCTTTCCTTGATTATTGTTTATTAATACGGAGTAAGCAAGAGAACAGATAGTATAGCTATAGGAAATCGTAAAACTAGCAATTATTATGAAAATGGACAATACCTGGCACAGTAGACAACTAGAAATGCATAAACTATCATAAGAACGCATTACAATAAATTTGAGTAAATTTCTGCGGGTAAATAAGTATGACAGCTTTGGGTCCAAATAAATTATTAGAGAGTTATTCCCTAAACGTTGCTTCGCCCGACACGGTGGTTATACGAAAAATTATAACTGTCTGTCAATATTACTGACTGAGACTGAGAGCATAGGATTTATATAGAATTTAGATGGTTATACGTAAGTCGAATATCTTTTACAGTGAACATGATAATAAGAATAGAAAAGTGTACTTACGTAACAGATGTTCGCCCGGCGGCCCGTCTTCACACGGCGCGACCGGGAACTCCTCGTCTGAACCTGAACATGCAAAGTGAACTCATGTTGTTTAAGAGAGTTTTTTAATAAGATGTAAGTAGCCAATTATAAAGACATATCGACTATTACTAGAATTAAAAATTAAATATTAAATAAATAAATAAATTAGTAATAATTTAAACTACCTAAAAAATACACTAAGTATAAAAAAAAACCTATAAAGGACCCAATCATAAGAGAAATGCCCCGTCTAAAAGTTCGGCCTTAATTTAAAATGTAATGTGTGAAAATAAATCCCTGTAAGTAGCCCATTAAGGTACAAATCAAAATTGTAATGGAGGTTATGTAATTGTATTCTCACGTTTCTTCTCATTTTCATTTACCTTCCCCCTCAAGTTCCCCGGCTGCAATTATTAATAAATTATGAGAGCTAGCGTTCCTTCTTCTAAGCTCCCGTCCCATATTTCAACCCAGATATGTTTCTGTTCACATATGAGCAATTGAAAATATATCAAATGATATTCAGTATGGAAGCTGCACGCCTTCCTGTAAGTAGCGCTCAATTCGTTTCCTTTTATAACTGCTGCCATTTTATTATACCAAGTTCTGAATACCACTTTAGATACTTACGTAGAGACGGCTCGGAAGGCTCGCTGCAGGGGCCCTCTTCAGGTTCATCTAAGCCTTCCTCATCTAAAATTTAACAAGTTAAAATATAACAACCTATTTCCTTGATATTGGAAACAAAATATGTGATAAATAGCCACAGAATGACTCGCTGGGACCAAACAATATGAGTATGCATACATTAGAATTACTATAAAAATACACAATTGAAGATCACTACAGGTGTGCCTAATGCCTATAATAGTGAAGTGTTCCCTAAATTTCTTCATAATGCCATCATCAGATCCTGAAATGATGATAATGGGACTGTGATTACAAATAACTTGATATCAAGCGTAATATTTACCTTTGACCCTCAGTCCTCCCTGTAGCCTCTCCTGCAGCTCGGCCTGGCAGTGCTGCACCTGCATCTTGAAGAGGCACGCCTCCCGCAGCCGCCCCAGACACACCTCGCAGATACCACTCTTGCCATTGTTGCTTGGTGTCAGCTGCAAAATGTAGTATATTTGTTTCTGCCAATTTATGTCTGCATTCCTGGCACAGAAGACTGACAGCAAAGTTATAGGGCTACTTTTTAACTGAGGTAGATATGGGCGGAATATTCAGTATTTGGCAAGTTTTCTTATGTTCATATTCAGCTGAACATTTGGTTCAGTAAGAACTCCATATTCGGCCCATCTCTAAATGAAAATCTTATAGTGAGTGTAAATTATGGACTTGACAGCTAAACTGAGTCAAGCTGATTTGTATGTTGTTAAGTAAAAATGTTACATTTAAACTATTTTACACCCAAAACTCAGCTACCTTCTAAATATCACTGTGCAATTTCTGTACAAACTGCCAACAATAAGCGGAAAAGCTGTGCTTTTTCTTATATAGAATATGATTTAAAACAAAGAAAAGATTATTTATAGAAAATTAAGATGTTAGTTCAGGAATCAACAACAACAATAGTGTCCTATGTTATTTGTAAGTAAGAAATGGAACTAGCGTAGTTTTTGTCAATAAGAGATGAAGATCCTTCAATGAAGCAGCTATCCGCAGATTTCTATAAAAGAGGAACAACTTAACTAACAATATGAACAAACCTAAAGCTGCTACTAGTTTAGTATGTTTAGGTAATTTTATAGGCTTAATTAAGTTTTCTACAGAATATATTCTTATTTGGGAGTATATTATTAAGTAGAACTTGTAATAATACCATATTGATAGAAGTTTTTTGAGGTTAGTTTTACAGCTTTACGTTTAGTTGGTCCTGAGTAAAAAATAATAATAGTACACATAGCGGCAAGGGTCTTTACTCACAGCAGATTTCAGCCAATGAAAATATTCTGCGTCGTTACTTACTTTGATTACAAAGCATTCTTCGATCATGACCGAGTATATTTCCGTTATGCCGAGACGAGTGTACGGTGTCCTCAAATCTTTCGCCGAAGGCCGCTGCAGGCAGCAGTGGCACTGGTTTATAGATTCCATCACATTAGTACTTTAAAACGCTCTTCTATTCACCGATTTTATCACAAATTCTAAGAAGAGAAGATATCTTTTCGTGACTTTCCTACTCAGAAGATACTATGATTGCTCATGATTGCTATGAGTTGACATTGACAGCTGTGCGCGGGAGCGTAACCGCTGCGTTCAGAAATTTGATACAAACGAGTCCTTTACTTTATTTGGGATCTGTAAAGCGGATTCCAAACGGAATGATCAAATCGACCGATTTGATCAGAAATGAAATTGGCGTCAATCTCCAATTTTAGATTTATGGTGATATTAGACCCCTCTAAATTGAGCAAATGCCCCAGAACGCAAATACTGGCGTCACAAATTAGTATCCTTGCGTCCGCACCTCATTTTATCGGTAATTATAGGCGGTTGAATTTAGCGAGCCAAATTGGCGTTTGCGTCCGCACGTCTTCATTCGGTCGGGCAATTTAATCAGATTGGGAAAAATTGACTAGTCCGGATACATCTTAAGGCCACAATGTGCCAGTGCCGGCCAGTCCAAGGGACGCAGCCATGCGGTAGAATGAGATAGCAACATCACTTGCTCCCTCTACCGCATAAATGCGTCCCCTAGACTAGCCCATTGTGTACAGGGGCCTTTAAGCATGGTAAGCAGACGTTCGGAATTTTCATCCGATTTCCGTACTGAATGACAGGTGGGAACGGGACGTCATTCTACAAATGCATAGCGCTGCACATGTAATTTCGTGCGTGTGGCCAGTCTTTCGAAAGTTGCTAAATAATTTACGCAATCACTTAAGCGGCTTTCCATAGGAAAAGGTTCCTGTACACGGAGCATAAGATACCTTCTGGAAAGCCACATATTATTTCTGAATGCTATATTTCCTTCTAGAGTAAGACGCGCTTTAATTAAGATATCGTGGCGATACGCAACGAGTGATACAAATGGACTAGCCCTGGCACAATGGGCTGAATCAAGCAATCTCTTTTTAGTTTTCAATGCCAAGGACAGGGGCACTTTTCACTCAGCTCGCTGGAAAAAAGACTACAACCCGGATCTGACCTTTGTCACTAAAGACCCCTCAGGTACACCCCTTCCAACAGACCGGCTCGTCCTTCGGGACTTCCCCAACAGCCAACATAGACCTATAATACTGGAAGTAGGGCTAAAGATTCCACTCACTAAATCAATGCCACTCCCACGTTGGAACTTTAACCGTGCAGACTGGCCTAGTTATGCAGCAAAAGTGGATGCAGGTGCCCGTTTCATTCCTCCGTTAGCACATAACTACGCACGCTTCGTGGGATTGATTCTGTCTTCTGCTAAGGCCCACGTGTGTAGGGGTTTCAGAAGGGAGTATGTTCCTGGATGGAATGAACTTAGTGAACAGCTCTACAGTGACTACCAAAAAACTGGGGATAGCTCGATCGGCACTGAACTTCTAGTCACCCTGGATGAAAACCGCTCCAACAAATGGAGGAATACTGTCCAATCCATGGACTTCAGGCGATCAAGTCGTAAAGCATGGAGGGTGTTAAACAAGCTTTCTGGGAAACTGTCATCGTCGCGTTCCCTACCTGCAATCCACCCAAATCAAGTAGCAAACCGGTTAGTTTCTGTGTCTAGAGCAAAAGGAGACAAGCTGGAGACAAAAAAGGTGAAGAAAAAGTGGCAACAGCTGAAGGCCGACCAAAAATATGACCCCGACCTGTCAAAACCCTTCACAGCGGAGGAAGTCAAAGTAGCTATAAAAGGTCTTCAGCCTGGAAAAGCAGCAGGAGTCGATGAAATTTACAACGAATTTCTCATAAACCTTGGCTCACATGCTATAAAGTGGTTATCTTTATTTTTCTCCCAAATTCTGAAGTCCAATAAACTGCCTAGGTTATTCACAGAATCCAAAGTGATCGCTCTACTAAAGCCAGGAAAGAATGATGATGATCCCTCTAACTATCGCCCTATAGCTCTACTGAGTAATGTTTATAAACTTCTGGAAAGAGTCCTGCTGAAACGAATAGCGCCGCTCATAGACAAACTTATTCCAGTGGAGCAAGCGGGTTTCAGATGCGGCCGCAGCTGTACAGATCAAGTCCTAGCATTAACCACTCACATAGAGACGGGATACCAAAATGGACTCAAATCTGGGGCAGTTTTCATCGACCTAACGGCAGCGTACGATACGGTATGGAGAGAGGGGCTGCTCTACAAACTTTTAGTGGCAGTTCCCAACTTGGAAATCGTTCAACTTATATCAAGCATGCTTTCTCAACGACGGTTTCGCATTCACTTGGGTTCTAAGGTCAGCAACGTGAAGAAGCTGAACAATGGGCTGCCGCAGGGCTCTGTACTAGCCCCTACCTTATTCAATCTGTACATCCACGACCTGCCTCCCACCCTGGCTCGCAAATTTATATACGCCGACGATATTTGCCTTGTCATGCAGCATAAGTCTTTTAATAACCTGGAGCAGACATTAACGCAGGACATGGTTACACTAGCAAGGTATTTCAAGGCATGGCGCCTCACTCCTAGCACAAATAAGACCGAAACATGTTGTTTCCACCTACACAACCAACTAGCAAACCGCGAGCTCAAAGTTTCTCTCAACGGTTCGACCCTGCGACACAATTCTACTCCAAAATACCTCGGTGTCATCCTTGACCGCTCGCTGACCTTCAAAGAACATCTCACGTGTACTGGACGCAAACTGCAAACGCGCAACAATATCATTCACAAATTAACTGGAACATCCTGGGGTGCAAATGCCAACACTCTGCGCACATCTGCCTTATCGCTGGTGTATTCCTCAGCTGAGTATTGCGCGCCGGTCTGGATGGGCAGTGTTCACACCAACAAAGTCGACACGGAGCTAAATAAAACTATGCGACTCATATCCGGCACACTGCGATCTACCCCATGCCACTGGCTACCAGTTCTTTGTGGGATCCTGCCACCTGATCTGCGAAGGAAGGATGCGCTTATGAAAGAGTCTCGCAAAATTAGGGAAAACCCAAACCTACCGATACACAGCGAATTCACGCACCCCGTAAATAGTCGCCTGAAGTCCAGGAACCCCCCCTACAGTATAGCGTCAACTCTTTCACAAGGAGACTACAACGCTAACCGGGAGTGGACGCATTTATGGACTACGACAATGGATGGAAAGTTTGGATCGGGGATTATCCCGGGTAAGAAAATAGATGGCTTTGAACTGCCGAGGCGGACATGGTGTAACCTCAATAGATTGCGCACCGGCCACGGTCGCTGTGCCCTATATAGGTACCGTTGCGGCTGGGTGGAGTCTCCTGCCTGTCACTGTGGTGCCGAGGAACAGAGTATCCGACATATTTTCCAAGAGTGCCCATCTACTCGATATACTGGAGGCCCCCCGGAAGACCTGATAAAACTGAACGACGAAGCTATCAAGTGGATTAATTCTCTGGAGTTAGATTTATGATATCTCTGTATCTGTAAATATAATGCCATACGATTAAATAAATTAAGATATCAATCTACAATATTCATACTTAAAACCTATGAATATAGCCTACTGCCGTCTGGGTAAAAAAAAATAAAACAAATAATTGATAGTCAACTAATTTACTTCACGGTTCATAATCGTGCATATACTTAATAATTATTGTTTTTTTTATTGCAATACAGTCAACATATTTATATTACAAAGTAAAACTAATCTGAAATAAGACTATAACACAGTAATACCAATATGAGTAATATGAAATATGACTGACGCTTCTCTCGGTATAATTAATAATAATATAAACTGTGTACATTAGTTTGATATAAAGTACCCTCAAATGACATGACGTGTGTCACCCCGCATATATACATACACCTACAGTCAGCCAATTTGATTCCTAGGTCACCACATGTAGAACCATGTCATAATGAAACACTTGTTCATCCTCTACGCCAGTGCTTATTGAGTGTTGTATGCCATTTATATAGTAGTTACAGAGACAAGGTTTTATAGTGGCCTATGGGCATCAAGTTGGTTGACTGTACAAACACTGTCCCGGAGAGCCTGCGCCCTTCAAGAGTGTTCCTTTATGGGCATTGTGTAGATCAACTAAAGGAGTCCCATCGCCGGACAAGGCTCGTAGCCTTTGTAAGAATCCTTGGAACATAAAAAGAAAGCGTCCGCCATTGTGATCCGGCCGCCGCCGTGGAAATATCTCTACATCTACACTTAGTAGCTGGTCAATACCACTCGATTCCCAATTTCTATCACTCGTATTTCAAAAAGTAGCATTTCGCTGTTTTCCACCGATTTTCAAGTGTTCAAAAATCGGCCCCCAGTATGCTCAGACCCCCGCGTTTTACTCCTTCAATTCGACACCATTACTTTTCAATTCGATATGAAATATTATAAACAGTTATATATACAAATGTGGTTCACAGGTAAGATTATACATAGCTTCACCCGGTTGACTATACGATATTTTGTCTGTGAAAATGTATCTAGCAATATGGTGAAGTGAATAGCAGTGAAGTGAAATTCTGTTGACTGAATCCGAATAAAACATTATGTATACCTGCGTCTCTGTCGATGAAACAACCACATTGAACTGAGCTATTATAAACCATTTTACGAAACAACAAAGTTATGGTATCCTGGATATATGTGTTCCAATATGTTTCATTAAACTTATTTCATCGAAAAAAAGTGTTTCACATATTTCGCATTCGTATGATTGTTCATCGGTGTGTATTTTTTTATGTCTCTCTAATTCAGATCTTAATGTAAACTGGTTGTTACATTCTTCACATCTATACGGCTTCTCTCCGATGTGACTTATTTTATGAGTCTCTAAGCTATCTTCTTGACTTAATTGCTGGTTACGTTCATTACATTTCACGCCACTATGGACTCTTTTGTGAATCTTTAAATAATCTTTTCTTCTAAATTGCTTGTTGCATTCTATACATTTGAATGGTTTTATTCCACTATGGATTCTTTCATGGATAACTAAAGCATTTTTTAGTATAAATTGTATGTTACATTCTTTACATTTGTATGGTTTCACGCCACTATGGACACTTTCGTGGTACTTTAAACCATATCTTCCTTGGAATTGCTTGTTACATTCTTTACATTTGTATGGTTTCACGCCACTATGGACTCTTTCGTGGGTCTGTAAATGGCATTTTTGTGTAAATTGCTTGTTACATTCTTTGCATTTGTATGGTTTCTCTCCAGTATGGACTCTTTCGTGGATCTTTAAACGAGCTTTTAGTGTAAATTGCTTGTTACATTCTTCACATTTGAATGGTTTTATTCCACTATGGATTCTTTCATGGATAACTAAAGAATGTTTGCGTATGTATTCTTTGCTACATTCTTTACATTTGTATGGTTTCACGCCACTATGGACTCTTTCGTGGTACTTTAAACCATCTCTTCCTTGGAATTGCTTGTTACATTCTTTACATTTGTATGGTTTCACGCCACTATGGACTCTTTCGTGGATCTTTAAATTAGTTTTTTGTGTAAATTGCTTGTTACATTCTTTGCATTTGTATGGTTTCTCTCCAGTATGGACTCTTTCGTGGGTCTTTAAATGAGCTTTTTGTGTAAATTGCTTGTTACATTCTTTACATTTGTATGGTTTCACGCCACTATGGGTTTTTTCATGGTAAACTAAAGAAACTCTTAATGTGTATCGCTTGTTACAATCTTTACATTTGTATGGTTTTATTCCACTATGGATTCTTTCATGGATAACTAAACTATATTTTTGTGCGAATTCTTTGTTACATTCTTTACATTTGTATGGTTTCACGCCACTATGGACTCTTTCGTGGGTCTGTAAATGCCATTTTTGTGTAAATTGCTTGTTACATTCTTTGCATTTGTATGGTTTCTCTCCAGTATGGACTCTTTCGTGGATCTTTAAATGAGCTTTTGATGTAAGTTGCTTGTTACATTCTTTACATTTGTATGGTTTCACGTCACTATGGAGTCTTTTGTGGGTCTCTAAATTATCTTTTCTTGTAAATTGCTTGTTACATTCTTTACATTTGTATAGTTTCCCTAGAGTGTGAATTTTTCTATGTTGATTTAAAGTGGCTCTTGTTGCGAATCGCTTGTTGCATACGTCACACACGTGCGGTCTCTCTGCAGAGTGAAATCTTAAATGCTTATCCAATATTAATCTATCTGCAAATGTTTCTTTACAAACTTCGCATGAATAAGGTTCCAGCAGTTTATGTGTTCCGATATGTCGGATTAAAGTAAGTTTAGATGTAAACTGCTGACTACACATATCGCAATAGTAGGTCTTCTTATTTGTTTGAGGTGCGAAATGGTGTAATTGATGTGTGTTTAAACTAGAGCTGTGTGTGGTGTGTGCAGGACGAGTATCGTGTGTTTGTTCCTCGGCGGGTGTGTGAGCGGGCACGTCCTGCACACTGCTGGCGGGGCTCGGCTCGCGGTGTGACGTCACGTCCTGCACACTGCTGGCGGGGCTCGTCTCGCGGTGTGACGTCACGTCCTGCACGCTGCTGGCGCGGCTCGGCTCGCGGTGTGACGTCACGTCCTGCACACTGCTGGCGGGGCTCGGCTCGCGGTGTGACGTCACGTCCTGCACATTGCTGGCGGCGCTTGGCTCGCGGTGTGACGTCATGTCCTGCAGTCTGCTGGTGGGGCTCGGCTCACGGTGTGACGTCACGGGACACGGCTGGCTCGCACGCGGGGAGTGGCGAAGGCGCTCGAGCCTCACGGAGCACGCCAGCGCGAGCTGCTGCCTACAGCGCAGGGACAGAGGCGCCGAGATAACTCCGTACTCGCCGGCTGAAGACACTGAAACGACATATTCACATTAGAGTGAGCCATGATGCAATAATACCTGCGCCAGGTATAGCATTCTAAGACATGGCGTTACACAAGCTACGTCATCATTGCCTTAGGCCGGTTAATAAATAGCAGAAGTCTGCTCTAAGAATAGATCGCTAGTACGTAATAATTTAATTTAATTTAATTATCATTTATTTAAGGACCAACTGAGATCATTTTTGTTAGTACTTACGACTATGACTTATAAACTATTGTTAGTATTATGCTCTATATGCTATACAATGTCATTTTGTTACACATGTTATAGAGATAAATAAATTAATTGAAATGAGAAAGAAATGAAATTAAATCAAAATATGATATAATAATAACGATTTGATTAAATGATAATAAATAATAATATTAGAGCCTTAAATTACAAGTTAAAGTTAATAATGTCAATTAATAGAAAAATGTCAAAATATTGATTAAATGTCACTTCGATCAATTTCAATTTCTGCGCTTTCTTAGGTAGTTCGCCTCACAAGTTATGGTATCAGTGTACGTATTTTACATTTTGGTTTAGGTGTATAGCACAGCCGTGGTTGAGATACACACAGTCTACACGTTCCGAGATCATTTTCAGGATACTGTTGGTACTGGCGCGGATCCGGCGCACCAGGGATGTACATCGCTTGCGCATACTCGCGTAGAAACAGTCAACCCGCGCCTCGGCAAACATCCCTGATGCACTACAGTATCGCGGCAGCCCCATCAGTACCCTGAAAGCGTTATTGAACTGAACCCGAAGAGCATTGTACCGTGTAGCTGTGTAGTTCGCCCATAGGCCGCTAGTATATAGGGAAGTACAGTACGCTCTGAAAAGAGTGACCTTGACCTGTTTAGAGCATTTAGCGAACCTACGGGCGATCATATTAGCTCTAATAGACAATGCTCTTCGTTCGCGCTCAATGTCTGTATCGTCTTTAAGGTCAGATGTCACAATATGTCCGAGATACTTAAATAAATATCTCACTTTTGTTTATTCTCATTATCATCTTGGCAGTAGTTTAACGATGCCAGATAATCTTTCCTTGATTATTGATTATTATTTAATGGCAGCTTACAAGTGATTTAGTTCGTGTCCCAGGTTGGAATCGCATACCTGAGGAAGTGTCTACCAGGAACCTAGAAAATAGAAATATGCAAGACCAGAGTAAGACCGGGAAAGAGACAGATAACGTCGTTATTATCACGCAACTTACATCATGCGTCAGTTAGCGGCGCTACTATTGTTCGTTGACCCGCTCGCCTGCTCCGTGCACACGCGCGACATTGCTTTTAGAGCTAGGGTTCCTCCTTGCAAGCTCCCATCACCAGAGCTCGGCGAGGGTGAGCTGTTTTCAGAGTTTGCACAACATGGACATGCCTTGTCATTCGATGGTATATGTGGTGTAATTTAATAACTAAAGAAATTATTTTATTTAGACTGCCTTTCCGCTACGATCTTTACGTCGCTATTAAAACAAATGAATTTTATAGCAAGCTTTTTTAGTAAACCTCTTCAAATAATATGTATATCCATCCATATGCTACTATTAAAGTTTATTTGTACATAAGGCATTGTCATTTTAGTTTAATTATAATCAATAAAGTTTTATTTTAATATTTCTTTCTAAGGTGTATCTATATTAATATCTACACATGACATAAGTGACGTCAAAATGGCTCACCCCTGCCGAGCTCTGCCCATCACACATTTCAACCCGGATATGTTAAGCCCCGTCTCCATATTGCGCGGCAAGCTATCTAACATTGGCTCGCGCCAATGGATACCGGGCTGGCTCGCGAGCCAACTCGATCATTGGCTCGCTCGAACGCGCCGCGCGACGTACCTTTCATTGTCGGTTTTTCGACGCGCAGCAAAGGAATGTTCGCGTCTAATTGGGACGGGTGCGTACATATTTCAGTTGGCTCGCGCGGCAGCATACCTATACATGGATAATGAAAAGTGTCGTACTTTAACTAAATTATACGGCACTAAACAGTTTCTATGGAACAGTAAATGTATTGATTATCTGATTATCGCAACACATCATTTTTCTATTTGGCTATACTTCCGTTCCGAATATTTAATTATTGTGATATAATGTGGTCGATCGTCGGATCGCCTGCCGCGCGCGGCCGCCGCACATACGTTCAAGATGGTGCCGAAATTGGCTCGAGAGCCTTAATAAAGGTTTGCCGCGGTCGAACATTGCTCGCGCGGCCGTCGCGCGATATCAAGACGGGCCTTCATTGTTCACATATGAGCTATTGAAAATATATCAAATAATACTCAAAATGGAAGCTGCACGCCTGTAAGAAGCACTAAATTTGTTTCTTTTTATAACTGCTGTCAAGATATTCTACCAAGTTCTGAATACGACTTTAGATACTTACGTAGAGACGGCTCGGAAGGCTGGCTGCACGCGCCATCTTCAGGTTCATCTAAAATTGAACAAGTTATAATATAACAACCTATTTCCTTGATGTTGGAAACAAAATATAAGATAAATAGCCACAGAATGAGTTGCTGGCACCAAACAATACGAGTATGCATAAATTACTATAAAAATACACGATTGAAGATCACTACAGGTGTGCCTAATGCCTATAATATTGACGTGTTCCCTCGATCTCTCCATAATTAAAAAAAAAATGTTTATTTACTTTCGCAATAATCATTTTAAAGCTAGTGATTGGAGCCTCCTTATAAGCTTTAAAGCCTGTTCCAGGTGGTACCGCTCTTCCTTATCTGGAGAATTTTAACAGTATTGTGCTACATATATGAGTAAGTAGGTATATTAACTTGATTAACTTAGAGTTACAATAAAGATGCTGAAAAGCTATATAGGTACAAAACATGCAAAACGGTATAAATAAAAAATAGTAATAAAACAGATCAATATACAAACGTAGGTAAAACATAAAATATAAAAATATAAAAACCCTCGTATGTGTGTGTGCGTGCGTATGTGTGTGGGTGTGGGTGTCTGTGTGTGTATGTATGTGTGTGTGCGTGTGTGTGTCAATAATGCCATCATCAGATCCTGAAATGATGATAATGGGACTAACTGTGATTACAAATAACTTGATATCAAGCATAATATTTACCTTTGACCCTCAGTCCTCCCTCTAGCCTCTCCTGCAGCTCGGCCTGGCAGTGCTGCACCTGCATCTTGAAGTGGCACGCCTCCCGCAGCCGCCCCAGACACACCTCGCAGATACCACTCTTGCCATTGTTGCTTGGTGTCAGCTGCAAAATGTTGTATATTTGTTACTATCCTTAAATTTTACTAAATATATTCTTTATTTACATTAAAATACATGTCAAAACTTAAAATCTAAAACAAAAACATATGCACATAAAAGATAAAAAATAATTCTAAGACAAAAAAAGCCTTTTATTTTCTTTCATTTTACATAAAGTTTGTTAATATAATTTTGTTAGTTTAATTTGTAGGAACCCATTAGGTGAAGGCCTCTTCCAAAGACGTCCATTTTTCATGGTCTTGTGCTATTCTTTTCATGTCTTCTTCCCAGCCATGTTTGGTTTGCCTTTTCGGCGCTTACCATCTGGGCCTTTCCATTTCGTCACTATGGCTGTCCATCTGTGGTCTTTACGACGAGCCACATGTCCAGCCCATCTCCAGTTTAGCTTTCTAGCGTGTTCTAGAGCATCAATTGCTTTTATTTTACTCTTGTCTTATCTTTTGTATCTTTTTTTATGTTCAACATGCTTCGTTCCATTCCCGTCTGGCAAGTAATACTTTTATTTTTTATTTTTTCAGTGAATTTCCATGTCTGGCAAGCATATGTTAAGCTGGGGATGTGGCACGTGTCCATAGCCTTCTTTTTAAGAGTTATTGGCATGCTAATTTTAAATATTTCTTTATGAGACCAATATTTGTTCCATGTATTTTTGATTCTTCTGTCAACTTCTAGTTCATTGTTCTTGTTGTTGAAACCAATCTGCTTTCCTAAGTATATATAGTTTTCAACATGGACTAATGGTTTGTTGTCTACAATGATATCTATTTTTTTTTGAGTTTGTCATGGTTTGACAAACCCGAACCATGAACCATCAAAGACACTAAAGAAAACTAAAAAAACCGGGCAAGTGCGAGTCGGACTCGCGCACGAAGGGTTCCGTACCATAATGCAAAAAAAAACGAAAAAAAAAGCAAAAAGAAAACGGTCACCCATCCAAGTACTGACTGACCACTCCCGACGTTGCTTAACTTTGGTCAAAAATCACGTTTGTTGTATGGGAGCCCCATTTAAATCTTTATTTTATTCTGTTTTTAGTATTTGTTGTTGTAGCGGCAACAGAAATACATCATCTGTGAAAATTTCAACTGTCTAGCTATCACGGTTCGTGGGATACAGCCTGGTGACAGACAGACGGACGGACGGACGGACAGCGAAGTCTTAGTAATATAGTCCCGTTTTACCCTTTGGGTACGGAACCCTAAAAAAAGCACTACTAATATACTATCTAGACACGCGGCAGCGTGTCAAGCCAAGTTCAAGCAAAGGAACTGGCTAGCCAGCGCCAAGTGTAATATTACACGAACCACTTGGTGCCACTTTTGACCCTTCTATAACTCAAAACATCTTTAACGTAAACACATAAAACTACGTGTGTTTAATTATATCCATAAGGACATCTAGAAGCCCAAATTTCATGAAGCTAGCTCAAACGGTTATAAAGATATGAAGGTCAAAAAGTCGTAAATTTTAAGACTGACTGACATACCTATAGTACCTAAACCTAACCTACTTCCAGATGACCTAGAAGGATGAAATTTGGAATCCAGCTCAGTTATTGTGTGAAAGCGTAGGAAAAAATCTAAAAATTAAAAAAAGTTATAAAATAGGGGGGGTCCCCATACAAAAAAAACCATTTTTTATTGTGACTGACATATAAGTACCTAAACCTAACCTACTTCCAGATGACCTACAAGGATGAAATTTGGAATCCAGGTCGGTTATTGTGTGTAAGCGTAGGAAAAAATCTAAAAACAAAAAAAAGTTAATAAATAGGGGGGGTTCCCATACAAATTTCTTTTTTATTGTGACTTGCATATAGTACCTAAACCTAACCTACTTCCAGATGACCTAGAAGGATGAAATTTGGAATCCAGCTCGGTAATTGTCTGTAAGCGTAGGAAAAAATCTAAAAATAAAAAAAGTTAAAAAATAGGGGGGGTACCCATACAAAAAACCTGTAATACGCGCTAAACAACCGGCCCACGGTGTGTCGTTGGCGGCGCGTGGCACCACATAATTAATACAAAGAACAGTAGTAAAAAACATGCAGCGGAAACACAAGAAAAAACATTAAATCTCAATACCTGCCTAGTTTTCTTTACAAAAAGTATTGATATCCCATCAAAAACATAAATGTAAAAAAGGAGAGCCAAGTTCAATACAAAAATTATGCTTGGCTGTGGGGTTCGCCGCAAAAAGAATGGAGATTTAAATGAGTGCCAAGTTCTATGCAAAATCCAAATATGTATTTATAGGAACAAAATAACATTATAAACAAGTATTAAACTCTATTTCTTTGCTTTATTGGATACCTATAACAATTGCTGTTATTTAAAAAAAATGTGAGATCTTAAAGTAGGTTAGATTTGGCTTGGCCAGTTTTTATCAGAATTACAAAATATATATGTTGAATAACTTTATAAAATGATTGATGTAATGAAAACTGGCCAAGTCAAATCTAACCTGCTTTAAGATCTCGCATTTTTTTTAAATAACAGCAATTGTTATAGGTATCCAATAAAGCAAAGAAATAGAGTTTAATACTTGTTTATAATGTTATTTTGTTCCTATAAATACATATTTGGATTTTGCATAGAACTTGGCACTCATTTAAATCTCCATTCTTTTTGCGGCGAACCCCACAGCCAAGCATAATTTTTGTATTGAACTTGGCTCTCCTTTTTTACATTTATGTTTTTGATGGGATCCTACCTACACTATCAGCCCCATTCTGACCCCCACCATCCTTCAATGTCTACTCTTTGCACACAAGACTCATCTCAAAGCATATTCTATGTAATAAAAAAATATTTGAAAGTTATAGGGCTACTTTTTTTTTTATACCACATCGGTGGCAAACAAGCATACGGCCCGCCTGATGGTAAGCAGTCACCGTAGCCTATGAACGCCTGCAACTCCAGAGGTGTTACATGCGCGTTGCCGACCTTTTAAAAACCTGTACACTCTTTTTTTGAAGAACCCCATACTGTAGACCCTCGGGAAAACCTCGGGATTCCACAGCCGGAGCGTCCGCAGGAGGAAATTCCTCTTAAATCGCACAGTACGCGACCATTTAGGTTCTAGGGTGTGAGGATGAACACCCTGCCGACGGCGAGCGGTGCGGTGATAGAAAGCCAGCGAAATGATATACATGGAAGTATTCTGTCCGCTCAATTATGACCCAACGCAAACTACCCCGCGATAGGCGGTACTTACAAACTGCTCGATTGGCAATCTCAGTACGCGACCGAAATGACAGTCAGTGACAAATGGCTAAATTGATTTATAAAAACAACGTTTTTTGTAATTAAAAATATATTCATGTGTCGTAAAGTGGTGCAGAAGTTATTTTAGTTCATACCAAGGACAGTGGAATCACTTTTCACTTGTAGTAAACAGATAACTTCAGTAAAATTTGGAAAAAACATGACGATTTGTTTTCAATACTACCGTGCTAAGCTAAAACGTAACAACTGCATACGACTTTCATAACAACATACGACTTTTTAAATTGCGAGGATAATAGGGATGGTGTTATGCCAAATGAAGTAGACTATTTTATTAACTTGTGTTTGGTTTAGGTATTTTATATATAATTATAAATAAATTCCTTCTTACAGATTTGTATTTTCCTTTTTTATTTCATGAGATGGAGCTATAAAAAAACTACCTAGTTATTTCAAATTAATAATCAAATTTGGTATTGCCATTTTACATTACTTTCCATTCAGATTCCCACATTTCTGCTATTCGCAGAGAACTATGGAAAAAAGCGTCCAATTAGAGAGACATGAAATTGAGTGGATGCCTGGCAAGATATCTATAATGGTGTACTTTCGTTTGGGCCAAATACATTTCGCCAAATTTCACTTCCCAACAAACTTATCGCAATAGTTTCATTTCCCAAAGAAACCTTTAGCAAATTCCGCAGCCTCCTCTCTATTAGTACCTATGTAAATTGTATGCCATGCAATGGTTTACTAACGAATGGCCCAAAAACGTTTCCCAAAGTATCACATCCCAAACTATGTTTCCCAAATTATCATTTCCCAAAAAAATGTTTGGCAAAACAACTTATCGCAAATTTTCAGTTAGCAATAGTCTTTTTTGGCAAGTTATTGTTTAGCAAATAATTACTTAGACAAGTTTCATTTTCCCAAATATTATTTAGTCAAATGTATCATTAAGCGTAACTTACATGTCCCAAAATATTGCATGGCATATAATTTACATACCAATAGAGAGGAGGCTGCAGAATTTTATTTGTCTGGTATTTAACTGATCATTACATATACATAGTAAAATGTAACGTCAAAAAAAACATTCTTACTGCCAAAAATATGTAGTAAATGATCACTAAAATTAAAACTCCATTTTAATGTAAAATGATAACCAAATTTGTTACATCTTGCTATTCTATTAAAGCAAATAACACCAAAGTAATCATCATACATCGTTATCGCGGGAGCAAATACGATTTGACAATACTGAAAGATTATAAAAAACAGTCAAAAACAGAAATGACATTCGTATAGAGAAACGTTTATACCTACGACCTTAAAATGTATAATTATTTTATTGAATATCAATGCTATCTTACCTCCATACTTGACTTGATTGGTACTTAAAAAGATTACCTATTAGGTACGCAACCTTATCAGTCAATTTAGACATTTGTCAATCTTGACTGATCTTTATTTGTAACAACATAATCAAATAGAAGTTGCCTTTAAAATGCCTCGAAGGAAAATAACATGTGATGAATTTGTGGGGTTGTTTATACAGGATTATCCTGAGCTAGAGGCTCGCGATACAAATCTATTTTGCTCGAAGTGCAATATTAGTTTTTGTAAAACTAAATCTTCCGTAAAACGTCATTTTAACTCTGAAAGACACACTTCTCTCAAAAAAGATTTTAGGTTGGAACTGACAAAATTTCTAGTAAGCTGTAACATACCGTGGTCTCAAATAGAGAACCCTGTATTTAAAAATTTCATTGAAGATTGTGTATCTGGAAAATTTGAAAAAACTGTTCAGGTCCCTTCAGAATGTTTGCTGAGGCAGACTTGCGTGAATGAATTATACGACAAAGAGATGGATATAATTAGAGACGAATTAAAAGACGCGTATATATATGTAAGTGTTGATGAAACCACAGATGCTATAGGTCGTCAAATCGCTAACGTTATAGTAGGTGCTATGCTTGAAGATGATGTTGGAACTCCACACGTGCTGTCAAGCAAATGTTTAAATGAAACGAACAATATCAGTATAACTAATACTGTAAAAAATGCCCTGGATGATTTGTGGGGCCCTGGTCACAATAAGCATGACAAGGTGTTGTTGTTATTGACTGATGGTGTGGGGTATATGTTGAAAGCTGGCAGAAATTTGAAAACACTTTTTCCGAACATTGTCCATGTTACATGTTTAGCCCATGCTCTTAACAGAGTTGCCGATCAAGTTCGTGTTCTTTTTCCAGAAGTTAACCTATTAATTTCAAATGTAAAGAAAGTATTTCGCAAATCGCCGAAAAGAGTAAAAGCATTAAGAGAAATGTTTAATGGAATTCCTTTGCCTCCAAACCCAACAATTATTCGCTGGGGAACATGGATCGAGGCTACCACTTACTACAACAAGTATTTTGATGAAATAAAAAGCGTTATAGACACATTTCGTAATTCAGACGCACAGTGCATCGTCAAAGCAAAAAAATCTTTACTCAGTGCAAAAGTTCGAAAAGATGTAAATTTCATAGCAAAGTATCTGCAAGTATAATAGTATAATAATAGCAAAGTATATGTAATAAGTATGCTATAAATAAACTGCAGTGCCAAAATCTATCTCTTAGTGAAAGTTTGACCATAGTACAAAATACATACAAACATATATCCAAATTAATTTTGAATAAAGATGGAAAACAGATTTTAAAAAAGTTCAAAGTGGTTTTGCAGAAAAATGCCGGATATGAAGTTATGAAAAAAATGTGTGAACTGATATCGGAGAAGGAGATAGTACTAGATTCAACGATATATCGTTCTAAATTTGATTACTTCCGTCGTTTTAAAAACGCACCCATTACAACAGTAGCAGTCGAAAGATCATTTAGCCAATTAAAATGGATATTTACTGCACGACGCCGCAGATTAAGAGTAGAAAACATAGAGAAAATGTATGTCGTATATTACGAAAATCACTTAAGATCAACAAAAATTAAATAATGTTGTACAAAATAAATCATGAATATTTATTTGATATGTCGATTCCGGGTCATTATTTACTAACAGAGTGTAAAGCAAGATTTATGAACATTATGCAACAAAAACTTCGTGCTATGTATGATGAACTTCTTGGAGGCTTATAATGTGTAGGCAGAAAGGTCTGTTTTTACTAAACGGGCAGTCTGTTTTACCACTTCTTTAATAAATTTATATTTGCTCCCGCGATAACGATGTATGGTAATCATTGTAACCCAAAAATAGTAAATAACCACCAATATCTAAGCCACATTTTAGTTTAATATGTCATGCAAATTCTTTACTTCTCGTTATTCTATTAAATTAATTAATCCACTTTGATGACCTTTTTCTAGTACATAGTATTTCGTTTCTGTAAGGACCGCAGTTCTAACCTAACCTAACCCACTTTTCTAATAGCATTTCGATTCTGTGAGGGTCACAGTTCTATTCTAACTTAACCTAACCCACTTTTCTGATAGCGGTTCCGTTTTGTGAGGATCGCAGTTCAAACCTAACCGAACCCACCATCTTTTTGGAATATAATATTAGACAGTAAAAAACGTTTGCTAAATAAGTTTTTGTCCTAATACAATTTGACAAAGTAAAATCATGCCAAATGATTATTTGACCAAATAAATTATATGCGAAGTGTCACTTTGCTAAAGGTTCCTTTGGGAAATGAAACTATTGCGATAAGTTTGTTGGGAAGTGAAATTTGGCGAAAAGTATTTGGCCCAAACGAAAGTACACCGCGCGAACGGCTGTGGTCCCATACAAAATTTTCATTTTGCACCTTTTTCTACTGACAAACTTGCTTGACCGGCTGTATACATATAAAATATTCTGAACTGAAAGTGGGGATTTATTTTGACTCCGCCTGTTCAAATATTATTGACCCGATTCTTGTACCCATGTAAATTTTGCAGACTGTATAGCCAGTCCGATTTCTAAGATCAAGTTCGCCATACATTTACTGTGGCGTACTTGATCTTAGAAAAACGGACAGACTATACCTGAACGTGACTTCGCACTGCCATACAGATAGATAATAAAATATACAAAATACTTATTATAGCGGAATACATTTATACAACAATGATATATATTTACTTATGTTGAGTTAGTCTGTCATGTCATAACTACATTTTAACTAGTTATCTTTTAATCTGCATTAAATTATTATACGTGAATTATTTGACTGGTTCTTCACTGTATGGCATAAACCTAACCCTGTCCAAGTCATATTCTAATCAAATATGAACCGCGAACTCTAAGCGGCCAGTACGTACACCAAGAAGGTTATTAGCGGATTAATGTCGCTGATTGGTAGTTATTGACATTATATGCATTTCATCTACACTTAGCTATGTACCATTAGAGTAATAAAGATGACTCTTATTTTGTTTACCAGCTTTGATTACAGGCTCTGTAAACGCGTCGTCCTATTTGAATGTAGGCGTAATTGTGTATGTGTGCTAATTTGGCCCGAGAATTTGAACGGTAATGTTCCTAAAGGCGGTTTCCATACTAAATATATGCGTTCACTGTAGAAAGCGGCCGTTGGCATCATGTCAAATAGTTCCTCAGAGCACAACCCATTGTACAAGCGGTAGAACACACACAAGGAGGCAAAGTCTCTCCTTAGACTTAAAAGTTCAATACCGCTTGTGAGTTTGGGATCATCGACGATTCGCACAGCGCGCCTTTGGACTGAGTCGAAGGGTCCAAGCTGGCATCCAGGTGCTCCTGCCCAAAGGTGACAGCAGTACTCCATATGGGGTCTGACTTGCGATTTATAAAGCAGCAGTCTTTGCCCCGGAGTAAAGTATCGCCTCGCTTTATTGAGCACACCGAGTTTTTTGGATGCCAGCACAGCCTTACCTTCCAGGTGGCTGCCGAATTGGACGTCACTGGAGATGTCAACACCGAGGATCCCAATACTCCCTGACATGGTAAGGGCTGTGCCTTGGAACTGTGGGACCACAGTGAATGGGGTTTTCTTAGCAGTGAACGCGCAAACTTGTGTCTTGGTGGGGTTGAATCGCACTAAATTGTCCCGGCCCCACACCGAAACTCTGGATAGAGTGCTCTCAATGTCTGACACAAGCTTTTCACGACTCTCCAGCACCACAGAGCGAGGGATATTGGCACGGCCTGTGTAAAAGGCATCCCCAGTACTGTCGTCTGCATAGCAATGAATGTCATCGATAGACAACATGTCATTGATGTGCAGCAAAAACAGCGTAGGGGATAGCACAGAACCTTGCGGAACGCCAGCGTTAATGTCCATGCTATCGGAGCAGCTTCCGTCTACTACGGCTCGTATGCGTCTGCCTGACAAACAGCTAGCGATCCATTTGCATAGTCCCTGCGGCAATCCATAAGATGGTAACTTCGACAAGAGACCCCGATGCCAGACCCGATCGAACGCCTTCGCTATATCTAGGCTTACTGCCAATGCCTCACCTTGACTCTCAATGGCCGAAGCCCAGCGGTGTGTGAGATACACTAGAAGATCACCAGTCGAGCGACCGTGGCGAAAACCATATTGGCGGTCGCTGATCAGATCGTGTTCTTCTAGGTATCTCAGGAGCTTTGCGTTGATTATACGCTCCATGACCTTAGAGAGAAGGGAGGTAATAGCGAATAGGCCTGTAATTCGATGGGTCCGATCTATCGCCCTTTTTAGGCACAGGGTGTACAAGGGCCGTCGTAGGGCTACTATTTATTGGGCCGAATATTCGGTATTTGGCATGTTCGTATTCTGCCGAATATATGGCAAATATTTTTTATAGGTTAGTATTACAGCTTTACGGTTTCGCTTAGTTACTTTAGTTGATCCTACAGTTCGTTTTTTTTAGCATTAGAAATAAGGTAAACAATCTTGATGTGTCTTTTAATTGAAAAACACATTTTTAAAATAAGTGACGGCAAATATGTAACAATTATGAATACAATCATTTATATTCTTCTGCTTTCATAAGTAATAGTTTTTGATTATTAAAAAGCGTTTTTCAATTAAAAGACATATCAAGATCGCTTACCTTCTTGCAAGTTCTTTCTAATGCTAAAAAAAACGAACTATAAGTAAGAAATAATTATAAACAAGTAGCTGCAAGGGTCTTTACTCTGTGGTTACAGCAGATTTCAGGCAGTGGCGATGTAGAGTTTAGCAAAATGGTATTTTGCGAATACTACATCGGTTACGTACGTACTCGTATTTAGGTCATGCGTCGCCAATTTAATGAAAATATTCTGCGTCGTTACTTACTTTAATTACAAAGCATTCTTCGATCATGACCGAGTATATTTCCGTTATGCCGAGACGAGTGTACGGTGTCCTCAAATCTTTCGCCGGAGGCCGCTGCAGGCAGCAGTGGCACTGGTTTACCGTTTCCATCACATCAGTACTTCAAAACGAGTAATAGACTGTAAAATAGCTCTTCAAGACCTGTTATACGACAATAGTGCATTTACACGTGGGTTTCCGGGACAGTCGCGTGGTCAACAATCCACACAAAGAGTATTAAATCACTACGTTTTAAGAGACGGGACCTCCATCATAGACATAATATATATATAGACGTAGTCTCAGCGAGCTGTCACTGTTGCCACTTTTGTTTAGTGTACGATTAACAATGAGGCCCACGTTGCTGTAGCCATGTCGATAAAGTCATATCGATAAACTATCGACATTTCTTGCAATTTTAATTTTACTTCAAAGGCTTAACGATACCTAAAATGACCAAAAACGCTTTTATTCTTTATTGTGGTTATCAGATCACAATTTTATAGTCACGCCCCAGCAGGGAACCAAGGGAAAGTTCAGATATTTAATTAAAATACATAAATACCTCCTAAAATAGGTGTTCCGCAATAATTGAATTATATTATTATATTATAATATATTCATTATCCATTAGCATTTCAATAATGTTTATGTTTAACGAAGATATTGAAGCTTCAATTAATCGCTATTTCGTTCCGCTGTGTAGCGTTTATCGATATATAACATGATTAAAATCGACTTTTCACATCCCTAAAAGAGCACACATATACGCTTTTACGCACACATACACAGGGTGGGCGCATCACGAAAGGCAACACTTGATTTGAAGTCCACCTTGTCAACAGTATGGTTGTCCTTTTTTGACAAACGGCATTTTAAAAGAGCGAGGTGAGAGAAATGATACTAGTTGCTGCGTCGTGAAAGAGAACAGAAAAGGTTGGGCCCTTGACCTCCATACTTGCGACTTGATCCAAGGGCCCAACCTTTTCTGTTCTCTTTCACGACGCAGCAACTAGTATCATTTCTCTCTCCTCGCTCTTTTAAAATGCCGTTTGTCAAAAAAGGACAACCATACTGTTGACAAGGTGGACTTCAAATCAAGTGTTGCCTTTCTTGATGCGCCCAGGCTGTGTATGTGTGCGTAAAAGCGTATATGTGTGCTCTTTTAGGGATGTGAAAAGTCGATTTTAATCATGTTATATATCGATAAATGCTACACAGCGAACGAAATAGCGATTAATTGAAGCTTCAATATCTTCGTTAAAAATAAACATAATTGAAATGCTAATGGATAATGAATATATTATAATATAATAATATAATTCAATTATTGCGGAACACCTATTTTAGGAGGTATTTATGTATTTTAATTAAATATCTGAACTTTCTCTTGGTTCCCTGCTGGGGCGTGACTATAAAATTGTGATCTGATAACCACATTAAAGAATAAAAGCGTTTTTCGTTATTTTAGGTATCGTTAAGCCTTTGAAGTAAAATTAAAATTGCAAGAAATGTCGATAGTTTATCGATATGACTTTATCGACATGGCTACAGCAACGTGGGCCTCATTGTTAATCGTACACTAAACAAAAGTGGCAACAGTGACAGCTCGCTGAGACACCGTCTATAGTATATATGTCGTAGTCAGATCGTATAATCCGCCGTATTACATTACGGCTAGCCGTTTTCAAAAACAGGGGCGTTTTGAAATGCGGCGGTACGACGATTAGCCGGATTGTCACTGCGATACGTTCTTCAATAAGGCGGCCCACGTTTAGCCGCATCGTACATTGTAGAGTGACCAGTTCTTTCGGTCGCCTACGTAACCGGAGTTTGACAATGTTTGCAATTTAATTTATTTCTACCATGGTCCCACCGCACTACATGTGTTTCTTTTCCAAAACATTTCCTTCACAACTTAAATAGACGGAGCCCCGCAAGCGGGGCTCCTATTTCTGGGCGGTTTGCCCTTCGGGCATCTGAAGTTACCTAACGAACCTAACCTAATTACCTACCTACGCTTTTTTCCCCAAAGTGTAATGTTTTCACGGACGTCTCACTTAATCAATAGGTAGGTAGGTTAGGTTCGTTAGGTAGCTTCAGATGCCCGAAGGGCAAACCGCTCAGAAATAGGAGCCCCGCGAAGCGGGGCTCCGTCTAGTTAAGTTGCGAAGGAATTTTTTTTTTGAAAAGATACAGTCCGACAAACTCAATTTGATGGACACCCCAGCGTTTGTCAGGCAGCGCCACGAGTGTTAAAAATGGGAACTAAAAACTGTCAAAGCGGCGGCTCATGACTCGCTGTATTACATTACGGCTAGCCGTGTTGAAGAACGTATGGCGCCGAATACATTCCGGCGGATTCTCATTCAGCCGCATTCAATACGGCTAATCGTTAAACCGCCGCATTTCAAAACGCCCCTGTTTTTGAAAACGGCTAGCCGTAATGTAATACGGCGGATTATACGATCCGACTGCGACATATATATATTATGTCTATGACTTGATCAGTCTGTGTATGTTTGGTTCTCCAATCATTACCAACATGGACGACAAAGAACTGTCAAAGACATAGATATATTATACTTAAAGATTACGTCTCAGCGAGCTGTCACTGATACCACTTTTGTTTAGTGTACGATTAACAATCAGGCCCACCTTGCTGTAGCCATGTCGATAAAGTCATATCGTTAGAGCGAGGAAAGAGACATGATACTAGTTGCTGCGCCGTCAAAGAGAACAGACAACGTTGGGGCATTGGTCAAAAAACAATAGTACCAACATAACAGACTTAAATAGTGTAGTATGCTACACGCTTGCGTATTTTATCGATATCGATAAATTGGGGAGGGTTGAAGCATGGGCCCCTGTCAACAAATTTCGTACTCGAAATCAGGTTAGAGTCGAGTCCATGTTTAAATCCATAGATATAATAATATATAGAGATACCTTCCAAGCGAGCTGTCTTTTGCTTAGTGTACGATTAACAATGTGGCCCACCTCGCTGTAGCCATGTCGATAAAGTCATATCGATAAACTATCGACATTTCTTGCATTTTTAATTTTACTTCAAAGGTTTAACGATACCTAAAATGAACAAAAACGCTTTTATTCTTTATTGTGGTTATCAGATCACAATTTTATAGTCACGTCACGCCCCAGCAGGGAACCAAGGGAAAGTTCGGATATTTAATTAAATTACATAAATACCTACTAAAATAGGTGTTCCGCAATAGTTGAATTATTTATTATATTATAATATATTCATTATCCATTAGCATTTCAATTATGTTTATGTTTAACGAAGATATTGAAGCTTCAATTAATGCCTATTTCGTTCTGCTGTGTAGCGTTTATCGATATATAACATGATTAAAATCGACTTTTCGACGAAAAGAGCACACATATACGTTTTTACGCACCCATACACAACCTGGGTCTACCTAAAAAGGGGACACCTGGATTTGAAGTCCATCTTGTCAACAGTATGGTTTTTCCTTTTTTGACAAACGGCATTTTTAAACAGAGAGGAGAGAGAAATGATACTAGTTGCTGCACCGTCAAAAAGAACAGAAAACGTTGGGGCCTTGTTTAAATCGTATGTTATACATAGTGTTATTTGAGTAGACTAATACATGGTTGGACTTAACTGTGAACACGATTTTTCTTGTTAAAATAAAACTATGTAAAATGATTATTTAAAATACATGCCGAAGGTTCGACGGCCCACAAGTAACAGAGGAAAATGTGTGTTCACCTGATTTTTTTTCTATATATTATATTCTTGAATAATAAAATTAAGTCTTCCTTTACAACTTATTTGATCCACTGCCTGCATCTGAAAACATTTAATATTTAAAACAGACCACATACATTTTCTTATATATTAGGTTAAAATCTTAAATAATAGGGAATATTACGCAAAACTCTGCTTAGCGCCACTACCACTATCTGAGAGAATTGCATGGGTCTTTTTCTTTTGCTCCAATGAAGGCGTAATTAGAGAGACAGAGAAAAATGCCCGCAATTTGCGAGTATGTATAAGTTAGTCTATGAATTTACTAGAGTCGGTAGTGCTGCACTCTGGCGGTAGAACATTGCAGTAATATCTCCTATTACTAGATTCCAAAAATATATAGTATAATGTAATGTCCATTCCATCAATGCACAGATGATAAATAATTTTCCACTAAAAATATTCGGAGAAATAATTATAGTCATGTTGTATATAGTCAGACCGTAAAAAGTCTGCAGCGATTTTGATATACCACGCAGTGCAAGTGTCATTTTAAACGTCAAACTTCTATGAAATTATGACGTATAAATAACACTTACGCTGCGTGGGCTATCAAATCCGCTGCAGACTTTTATTGGTGCGACTATACTAAGAAATTCACTCATTTTATTTTATTTACATTGATAAAAAATTAGGCTGCAGTCGATATCGATATTTGTAGTACATCCCTAGTTCACAATGAAAGTGAATATGAAATATCTAATTTTCGATGTGTTTATAGCCTGCTACACCAAAACAAGGCTCAAAGTATCTAAACCAATACTTACCGGTCTTCATCTAATGGAAATTTCGCAATAAACTTCCTTTTTTGCGATTTTTGCGAGCGTATCAATTGTCACATATTTCGCACTGAAACAATTTAGTATTCTCACTGTATGTTCTTATCACGTTTGACTGTTTTGGAAAATAACGAAGGCTTTTAAAAAAGAAATTGCACGTAAGTAAAACCTACGAACAGCCATGACAAGCAACAAAGCAATGTGGCTGACAGTTGACTTGACAGATAAATAGCACTGACGTTTTATTGTGTTTTTTTGGCTATGGCTAGGTCACTAAAGTCCATACAAAACCTTTTTTTGTTCCTAGTTGCGTCAGCCTGGCCGCACCAAGGAATGTCTGTGCTTTTGTTAAGTTGCTAACACACTATCGCACCGCACCAAGGTCATTGTGGGACGCACCCATAAGTAAGAGGGAGAAAGAGATATCGCTTTCTCCCTTTTACTTATGGGTGCGTCCCACAATGACCTTGGTGCGGTGCGATAGTGTGTTAGCAACTTTATGCTTCATGGTTGTTGATTTAATAGTACGTATGTGAATATAAAAGCGTTTTGAAGTACTAATGTGATGGAATCTATAAACCAGTGCCACTGCTGCCTGCAGCGGCCTTCGGCGAAAGATCTGAGGACACCGTACACTCGTCTCGGCATAACGGAAATATACTCGGTCATGATCGAAGAATGCTTTGTAATCAAAGTAAGTAACGACGCAGAATATTTTCATTGCCCAAAATCTGCTCTAACCACAGAGTTAAGACCCTTGTAGTTATTCGTTTACTATTATTGTTTCTTACTTAGGATCAAATAACGAAAAGCTGTACTGTAAAACTAACCTCAAAAGACTTGTATCAATATGGTATTATTTCATGTTCTGCTTAATAATATACACTTAAAAAAATCTTTTCTGCGGATAATTTATTCTGATATTTATTATTATGCAGTTTTAGGTTTGTTCATATTAGTTATTGTTAGTTAACTTGCGTCTCTTTTATAGAAATCTATGGATAGCTGCTTTATTGAAGGATCTTCATCTCTTATCGACAAAAACTGCGCTAGTTCCATCTCTTACTTATAAAATAGGACACTACTGTGTTGATTCCTGAATTGAGAACTTAATTTTCCATAAATAATCTTTACTTTTATATTTTTATGCCATTTGGGGTTGAGACCCTTGGCCGGTGGGGTCCTAATGCTGTACAACTTTTTAAGGAGCTTTCGAAAAGGATTGTAGACTTCACTGGTGACCGAAGAGCTGGCAGCTTTCTCGCTCAACATATTAGCTTAGCAATACAGCGGGGAAATGCTGCCAGCGTCCTCGGCACCATGCCAAAGGGGCCCAATTACTTAGATATATTTTAATTTTATCATATTTTATTTAGTATTAGTTTTTAGTTTTAATTTTATTTTATTTTATATATAAGTTAGTTTATTTTCAGTGTTAGTATATTTGTATCTACCTTATCAATAAACAAATAATCTTTACTTTGTTTTAAATCATATTTCCCTTATTTTTGACAGTTTGTACAAAAATTGCACATTGAAAAGGTAGCTGAGTTTTGGGTGTAAAATAGTTTATATGTAACATTTTTACTTAAAAACACACAAATCAGCTTCACAAATCACTTTAAAAATTTGCCAAATATTCGGCTGAATACAAACATAAAAAATCTTGCCAAATACTGAATAGTTGGCCCATATCTACCTCAGTAGCCCTATAACATAACTTTCAAATACTTTTTTATTACATAGAATATGCTATGAGTCTTGTGTGCAAATAATATAGACATAAATTGAACATCAGAAACAAATATTTTGTAGCTGACACCAAGCAACAATGGCAAGAGTGGTATCTGCGAGGTGTGTCTGGGGCGGCTGCGGGAGGCGTGCCACTTCAAGATGCAGGTGCAGCACTGCCAGGCCGAGCTGCAGGAGAGGCTAGAGGGAGGACTGAGGGTCAAAGGTGAATATTAAACTTGATATCAAGTTATTTGTAATCACAGTCCCATTATTATCACTTCAGGATCTGATGATAACATAATGAAGAAATTGAGGGAACACTTCAAATATTATAGGCATTAGGCACACCTATAGTGATCTTCAATTGTGTATTTTTATCAAGTAATTCTGTGGCTATTTATCACATATTTAGTTACTTGTGATTGCCATATATCAAGGAAATAGATTCAACACGAATATTTGGGAAAATACCGCCAAATATAAACCGTTTCTGATGTTTCCTTTAGATGCTCGTTTAAAACTTTATTACATGTTATATTTTAGATGAGGAAGACTTGATTGAACCTCCTGAAGATGGCGCGTGCAGCGAGCTTTCCGAGCCGTCTCTACGTAAGTATCTTAAATGGTATTCAGAATTTGGTAGCATAAATTGGCAGCAGTTATTAAAAAAAACGAATTGAGCGCTACTTACAGGAAGGCGTGCAGCTTCCATACTGAAATTCTGGGCCAATTTTTTACAGTTGAACTTTTGCTTCACTTCTCTTTATTTTTACTATTTAGGCATACTTTAATTATGTTACTTAATTTTTCAGTTAGTGCCCATGCTTGGCACGTATATTAAACACGGTAGGATGCACGTGTTAAAGACTTTCCTCTTTTCCTTTATTGGCATGTCTTGGTTATTCATTACTTCGCAAAGTGACCAAAACCTTTCCAAGTGTTGGCTATTCTTCTATCAATTTCTTTAGCCATAGTATCACTTGTAGCTGTTAGCTGACTCATGTGTACATACTCTTCGACGTAGTCTATTATCTCCTTATTTACCATGATCAGGCGTGGCTGACTCCACGATTTCGTCGCGTCGCAACAAATAGCTACAAGTATATCTGTCCCACACCAATTTTGGTGGCTAGCCATAGGCCGCGCGTGGCGCTTGCGACACCTAGCAGTCATATCTGTCCTAATAGTAACGGACGCGTTTTGTTAGAGAGTGAATCTTCTGTACCTAGTACAGCATCATGACACAAAATAAATAATAAATTCTGTGCCATGATGCTGTGACTTTTAGGCCAAGCAATAAGAAGTTATAGAGGGAAATGCTAGGAACACAATTTTTGACTCCGTAGCTTTGTTTGGACTAGTTAAGAGGTGAACATATCAAAAGTCCCTGGCCGTAGCCCCGGTGCTGGGGGGTAGAGGGGGAAAGAAGGTCTCATTTTTCGGTTTTTCACTTATATCTTGGAAACTTTGCGTCTTAGCGACATGACTACTAAGACAAACCAAAAACTGATAATTTTTTTTACAAGTTTTATTCGGTCAAGTTTTTCGATATCTTGAATAGTTTTTGAGATATCCGCTCTTGAAAGTTTATTTAGGGCTTTCAATTTTATCTTGATATCTAGACACGCGGCAGCGTGTCAAGCCAAGTTCAAGCAAAGGAACTGGCTAGCCAGCGCCAAGTGTAATATTACACGAACCACTTGGTGCGACTTTTGACCCTTCTAACACATAAAACTACGTGTGTTTAATTATATCCATAAGGACATCTAGAAGCCCAAATTTCATGAAGCTAGCTCAAACGGTTATAAAGATATGAAGGTCAAAAAGTCGTAAAACCTAAACCTAACCTACTTCCAGATGACCTAGAAGGATGAAATTTGGAATCCAGCTCAGTTATTGTGTGAAAGCGTAGGAAAAAATCTAATAATAAAAAAAGTTATAAAATAGGGGGGGTCCCCATACAAAAAAACATTTTTTATTGTGACTGACCTATAAGTACCTAAACCTAACCTACTTCCAGATGACCTAGAAGGATGAAATTTGGAATCCAGCTCAGTTATTGTGTGAAAGCGTAGGAAAAAATCTAAAAATAAAAAAAAGTTATAAAATAGGGGGGGTCCCCATACAAAAAACCTGTAATACGCGCTAAACAACCGGCCAACGGTGTGTCGTTGGCGGCGCGCGGCACCACATAATTAATACAAAGAACAGAAGTAAAAAACATGCAGCGGAAACACAAGAAAAAACATTAAATCTCAATACCTGCCTAGTTTTCTTTACAACAATTGGCTTGGCCAGTTTTTATCAGAATTACAAAATATATATGTTGAATAACTTTATAAAATGACTGATGTAATGAAAACTGGCCAAGTCAAATCTAACCTGCTTTAAGATCTCGCATTTTTTTTAAATAACAGCAATTGTTATAGGTATCCAATAAAGCAAAGAAATAGAGTTTAATACTTGTTTATAATGTTATTTTGTTCCTATAAGGGTAAATTTTTGAAGAGGGTGTTTTTTCGACATTTGTATGGCAATTTTTTATTTTTGAAAAATCTGATTTATAATCATCGTTTTAGGAAGGGTTCTTAACAACAAAAAATATACTGTAGGAGGCACCTCTGTACTTTTTATAGTTAGCTAGATATGGACGTTTAAAGATCGACATTTGTATGACACTATTTAGCCATTTGTAAGGTACTTTTGACATGTATAAGGCATTTTTTCGACATTATATGGCAGTATCAACATGTATATGCCACTATTTATTATTTTTATTGCATTTATAAGACCCTGACGACATTTGTATAACACCTTCTCGACATCTGTATGGCACTATGTCGACATTTGTATGCCACAATCGACATTTATTTTATACTGTCAAAATAACCGTATAAATGTCGCCATACAAATGTCGCGATATGTCGCCAATAATATTTTTTTTTGCGATATTTCATACACAATACAACCGATTCACTTATTTATTTTACTATAAATTTTAACACTATATTTGCAACTAATATTATAAAATAAACATTTTTATTCCAACTAGGTACCAACGTATTAAGCGTCCATACAAATATCATTGTAGTCGTAGCAAAATATATCGAAAGAGATTTTTATCTGTTCTTAAATAAATTAAACTGTTTCCGGGTCTACATTTGATGTCAATCGATGCCCAACTAACCGCACTATTGCGTTGTAAATTTAATCTAACCATTATTCAATAGACAAAGAAGATTATAGGGGGTATATTTAAGTCATAACAAAACAGGTGCCGCGCGGGACAGCGATAAAAAGGCTTCCCTTGTTTTATTAAATAACGCATTAATTTATCAATATGATTAAATCAATTCTCTAGAAAATGCTCTTTATAGAAATACAAAGTTGTTTATAATACGTTGCCTACATCCAAAGTTATGATTTTTTTTATTGCGCTATGCCGCCACTGGGACACGCGAAAAACGACAAATTTCGCCGTTTTTGGAACTTCAAATGCGATTTTGTCAGGAACAAATAATATTTTAGGTACAGTTGTGCATGATTTTTAAAGCTTATAATACACTGAATGAAAATATATACACACCCAGTCTTTTAGTCCTATGGACTTCGAGTTTTAGCCGTGGGACAGCAAAAAAATGCCTATTTGAAAATTGACCCATAAATACATATTTGGATTTTGCATAGAACTTAGCACTCATTTAGATCTCCATTCTTTTTGCGGCGAACCCCACAGCCAAGCATAATTTTTGTATTGAACTTGGCTCTCCTTTTTTACATTTATGTTTTTGATGGGATCTACATTAGTGAAGCTCTTAGGCCGTGTTTGGTATCATTTTCGTATAAATCGGGGGCGCTGAATTCATTTTTGGTATCACATTGACACCATTCCTAAGAAAAAACATATAAACTTTAAACAAATACCTTTTTTTTTTAATTCATCTTCACGCTTAAACCGCTCAACCGATTTAATTGAAATTTGGTATACAGGTATTTCGAGTCCCAGGACAGGAAATAAGATACTTTTTATCTCAATAATCATCCTTTAAAGTTGTGAAATGGAGTATGGGGGGAATTCAACTTCGTCAACGAAACTGAATTCCTGAGGTTAATACTGCTTAAGGTAAGGTTTGAAGTCATGTTTGGTATCATTTTCATCTAAATCACATGTATACTATCCTAAATTTCATCTAAACCGGTTCAGCGGTTATTGACTCCCCATACAAACTTCCACCCCACTTTTCACACCCTCCAAAGGTTTTTGGTTATAAAAACTACCTTATGTCCTGTATCGAGACTGAAACTATTTCTATACCAAATTTCAACGAAATTGGTTCAGCGGTTTCAGCGTGAAGTGGGATTTAAATAAACAAGTTTTTTTTTTAATTTTGGTTTTAGTTCGAAATAGTGTCAATGTGATACCATAAATAAATTCAGCACCCCCGATTTATACGAAAATAATACCAAACATGGCCTAACAGCTTCACTAATGTAGATATCAAGATAAAATTAAAATCCCTAAATAAACTTTCAAGAGCGGGCATCTCAAAAACTATTCAAGATATTGAAAAACTTGACTGGATAAAACTTGTAACTAATTTTATCAGCTTTCGGTTTGTCTTAGTAGTCATGTCGCTAAGATGCAAAGTTTCCAAGATATCAATGAAAAACCGAAAAATTCGACCTTCTTTCCCCCTCTACCCGCCAGCATCGGGGCTACAGCCGGGGACTTTTGATATGTTCACCTCCTAACTAGTCCAAACAAAGTTACGGAGTCCAAAATTGTGTTCCTAGCATTTCCCTCTACAACGTTTACCCTATTACCACACCCCGGACACTGGCGATCAAATGTATGAAACAAACGCGTTCCTACGCGCAGAGCTAAGCTCGTGTAGGTGAACGCGTACTATGCGTGTGTGAGTGAGATAAGACGTGCGAGGGTTCTCGCCATTTTGTTGTCAAGTTCGATGACCTCAATGACTCAAAACTCATTGCACGAATTATTAATAAATAAGAATCGTATTATGCTGTGAGGTGGGTATAAGCTCGATTTATACAATAGTTTCCTATTTTGAATCAGTATAAACGAAGTAACAAAATTTTTGTAAGGAAATCAGGCCACCAAAATATTGCGTAAGTTGAAAACATGATTTTTTTGTTCATATAGATATTGTGTTGTTTTCAGTGTGATCTGATAGGTTTTGTAAATATTTGTTTGAAATATTATAAATATTGTATCCCACGAACCGTGATAGGTAGACAGTTGAAATTTTCACAGATGATGTATTTCTGTTGCCGCTATAACAACAAATACTTAAAACAGAATACAATAAAGATTTAAATGGGGCTCCCATACAACAAACATGATTTTTGACCAAAGTTAAGCAACGTCGGGAGTGGTCAGTACTTGGATGGGTGACCGTATTTCTTTTTGCTTCTTTTTTTTGCATTATGGTACGGAACCCTTCGCGCGCGAGTCCGACTCGCACTTGCCCGGTTTTTGAGCATTCATTTCCTGACCAATCAATCAATCAATCAAAATATACTTTATTCATGTAGGCCTAGCAACAAGCTCTTATGAATCGTAATTAATCTTAATCTAATTATCAGAGCAATTTATTGATGTTAATATTATTCCATAATAAAATTGGATTATTATACATGTCAAATTTAAAACTAAGAATTTCACAAAAGGATCGTCAAACATTAAAGAAAAATTGTAAAAAAAAATACTAGTCTAGAATTTCTAGAATAAAATCTAAATGTCAAAAAAAGCATAAGTAACAAACAAGTAGATAGTATTACATCGGAATATCCATTTCCTCATCAATAATCAAATATACCTAATAAATAAATAATCATTTCGAATAACAATTAATCCCACGTTTTTTTTTTTTTTTTTTTTAATTTATTTAGGTAAACAAACAGTCACTACAAGAAAGGCTTAAATATAAAGTATTTTTAACACTATATACAGTATGTGTGACCAACACCGTTCACCACTTATTATAATTAGGTAGGTACTTTGATTATTCGGAGCTTATACCTCTGGAGCGTAAGGCTCCGGAAGGCATTGACAAGGTAAAGGTTATTATTAATTTAAATTCGTACATCATAAAATGAAATATTTAACGCTTAATAGCTAACAGTGCATGCAGCATTACGTTACATAAGTTATATGAAAATAGTAAGTACATTAAATTTTAATTTATACATCGACTAATTAATGGAAATAGATTGTAAATTTTGATTCGCTTCATATCACTAGATATTATATATTGTTATTACGTCTAAGTACATCTGTTACAAGTCTTTTATATATACCAGAACTGCAGCCAAAAATATCCACCTGATTAAAATGTGTGTTATAAGTGTGGACGAGCCTGCGAAGAGGAGCGCGCTCACCGGCGTGGGTGCGGCAGCGGCCGGTCACGAACAGCCGGTGCGGGCGCGCCTCTCGTTGTCTACTACAGTTGGGAACTTTATAACTGAGTTTATTATTAAGGGCAACACAATCATAGTGGTTGTTGCAGAGACCATACAGTACCATTGACTCGAGCAACATTCGCCTGGAACTTAAATCTAACAGATCATATTTTTTTAGTAACTGCTGGTAAGATAATCTATTTTTGTAGCATCGAAAGTGCATAGTATTTAAGAATTTTTTTTGGACTGTTTCGAGAGCATTTGAGTATTTAGTATAGTAGGGGTTCCAAATTGCTACAGCGTGTTCTAAATGGCAGCGAATTAAGGACTTGAATAATTGCAAATAAGTATTTGGTCGTCGAAATTCCGTACTAGAGCGCATAACAAAACCGTACATCTTGAATGCTTTATTTATTATGCTATTTATGTGTAAATCTAGGTGCAGCTTTGAGTCAAGTGTGATTCCAAGGTCCCTTATAGATTCAACTATTGCAAGTTTTGCGTTACATAAGATGTAAGAGTTATTTATAATTAATCTTTTTTTGGTGAATTTAATAAGTTTGCATTTATCAAGGTTTAGTTCAAGTTGATTTGCAGCACAATAGTTGGAGAAGCAATCAAGGTCCTGTTGAAATTTATTACAGTCGCTTTCGTCACAAATTGTATGATATATTTTTAAATCGTCTGCGTATAAAAGAATATTACAAAATCTAAAACAACTACCAATATCATTAATAAATAGTGTGAATAATAAGGGACCTAAAATTGAGCCCTGTGGTACGCCTGAACTGATTTTAATAGCATGCGATTCGCATCCGTTAATTGTTACTTTTTGGGTTCGGTTGGTGATATATGACTTAAACCAGCGCCACAGGTTTCCCCTTATACCATTATAAGCAATCTTTTCCAATAGTAATCGATGATCCACCCTGTCAAAAGCCTTCCGGAAATCAGTATACACACTGTCTACTTGCGTATTACTATCAAGGCTTTCAAATAAATATGAGGTATAAACAAGAAGATTAGTGGTTGTAGATCTATGTTGGACAAAACCGTGTTGATGAGGAATAATTTGATTATGTAGATTTGGATAGATCAGTTTATGCACTAACTTCTCGAAGACTTTTGACAGTGTGGACAAGATTGATATGGGTCTATAATTTTCTACGTTTTTTTTGGAACCACCTTTGTGCACTGGAATTATGTTTGCAGTTTTCCAAATAGAAGGGAAGAAACCCTCATTCAGGCACTTATTAAATATAATAGCGAGAGGTGTTGTTATAGTTTTAACTGTATTTTTGAGAAAAATTGGGGGAATATTGTCAGGACCCTGACCCTTTGATAAATCAAGATGGCTTAATTCATATGTAATGTAGCCGGTAGGGATGTGCAAATTGTGGATGTTAATGTTAGATGTTGGGTTATTTTCGGGAACGTTAAAGTTATCTGGTACAGTGGATGGCTGGTAAACTGACTGGAAAAAATCTGAAAACATATTACAAATTTGTGTTTTGTTATTAGAGGTTATATTTTGATAGTTCATAGTGTTAGGTATATCAGATGAATGGTTTCGATTAGAAATATAGGTCCAGAAGTATTTTATGTTGTCGTGTATACTGTCCTCCACTCGTTCGAGATATTTTTTATAACATTTATTTGCCTCGGTCTTAAATCTGTCTCTTAATTTTGAGAATACTTCATAGTCAATCAAATTGTGGTACTTTTTTCATTTGATCCAAGCTTTGTTTTTATTTTTAAAAATGTGAATTAATGCGGGTGAGAACCAGCATGGAAATGTATCTGAGTGTGTTTTCTTATAGGGAACGCGGTCCTTTTTAATTTTATAGATGTATTCATAAAACAATGAGACAGCACAATCCGCCGAGAGGTCCATTAGAAGGTCTGACCATGGGATCTTATCAATATCATTATTAATATTAGAATAGTCGGCTTTGTTAAAACAATACCTATATATTGGTTTAGGGAACAACGCTTTATTTCGGGAATTAGGTAGGGTCATAGTAACATAGAATGGAGGATGATGGGCATCCGGGGGGACAAGTGCGAGGGGGGCAGGTGCGCTGGTGCAGTCAGTGTTGTTCACGAGAAACAGATCTAAGATTTTACCGCTCGCGTTAAGATATATGTTATACTGTGTGAGATTGAATATAGAAATAAAGTCAATAAGACTCTTATGGTGGTTAGATTCTCGTTCACCCGGAGACAGAGTTGCAAAATTTCCACAGTTCTTCCAAGCCAAGGTCGGGAAATTATAGTCGCCTACAATCCAATAACTTTTTGCATTTGCTTGTAAAAGCAAAGTTTGCAGTTGTTCGAAGTGAGTTTCATATGTTATGGTAGATTGTTTGGGAGGAATGTACACCGCACTTATAATGTGTTTATGGTGAGCACCGAGCGGTAGAGTAATCACAATGTTATCAACGAGCGGTGAAATCGCCGGCCGGCCCGGCGGCGCAGGCAACGGGGAGCACACAGCGGCGCCAAGTTCGCGCAGCACCGCCACAAGCACGCCGCCACCGACGCCGCGTCCGCTGCCCGTTCGATCCCTGTCACTTCGAAAAACTACATACCGAGTATCTATAAACTCATTATTCGCTATTTCAGGGCATAACCATGTTTCAGTTAATATTATTATGTCATAATTATGCGCTAAAATGTTCATGTATAAAGTGTTTGTTTTAGTACGTAGACCTCGACAGTTTTGATAGTAAACCGAAAAAATACTATCCATTATTGCGTACAGATATAATATAAGAGTGTTTAGAATGATAATATAGTGTATTATTACTATTATTGAAATGCAAAAAAAATATGATCTCTGATAAGATAACACGCTCGCCCATAACTATTAGATACTTACGTGTTTGGATGTATGTGATACTCGAAGTTATTAATTTTTTAAACAAAAACAATAGAATGCCCACGCGCAAATTGCGCGACTTTAATAGATTACAGGTGGTCATTATATGTATGCAGCACTGGTATAAGATTAACATAAAAGCAAAAATACAACACATCTTTGAGTTAGTGTAAAGCCTAGATCTATGTTGGTCAGGAACTCGGCGATATCTTACTCAGCTCGTGGGCAGCTCGTATAGCTATTATTGGTGAAGTGTCATCTTTGCGCACCAATATTGTGGCATGTCGAACCCATACAAACTTAAAGCTATGCTTCGCGGCTGCTTCACGAGTCTGTCGTAGTAACAGCTTGTTTTTAAGTGTTAAATGCTCGTTCAGATATATTTTTTGCGGGGATCCGGTTATATTTAGTTGTGAGGTATTGAGTCCTTTCGCAAGGCGAAACGCAGCCAAAATATTATCACGTAGTATGACTGAGGTGAAACGCACTATTATGTTTTTTGGGCGATTACAGCTGGGGTCGGCATGTGGCACACGATGTATTGAGACAATGTCACTAGGCGTAAAAGTGAATTTAATAGCGGTTCCTATGTCGCTGATAATACTAATTAAGTTTTCGCCGCGCTTCTCAGGCATGTTGCATATTTCTAAATTATTCATTCGCGATTGTTGTTCCATTTTATCTATGGTGCGTTCCAGAGTCTGGATACGGCCTGCCTGACCTTGTGATGACGACATGCTAGATTCTACAGAGCGTAGCCTTTCCTCATAAGAGTCCTGACGCGAGCCAGAATATTGAAGTGAATCTTCAACGTGTGACAGGCGATTTTTAACCTCGTCTAACGTATGGTTGATCGTGGCGTTGTCTTGATTAACCTTTTGAATATCGAGTTGAATTTGGCTCAATGTGTTGGAAATTTTGGCGAGTTCGGTTGCCAAGCCGGCGGCCAGAGCTGTGTTTATGGTGGTAGTAATGCTGTCCTGCAGGCTTGAAAACTTGAGCTCGATCGTTTCCTTGACTTCTTCTGATATGTTTGTCATTTTGTCGTATTTACGTTTACGAAATTCCGATGATAAATCAGGATTTGATGCGCATTTATGCGGCGGTGATCGTGCCACCAGCGTGGAGGTAGGTTTGAATGCCGTGTTCGATTCGATGTCGGACTCGACACCGTGCGTATTATCGCCCATCTCCTTCATTAGCGCGGCGTGAGTAGAGGAACTCGGGACGATGTCGAATCGAAACAAATCACTGCGCGCGGATGCGAATCTATTTAGACTTCGTTTTGCAATGAGTACACTAAACTGAACACTGCGCACTGTGCACTTAGGGTCACTTTTATGTTGTTATACGTTTACTTAAATATATTTTTCGTTTGAATTTATAAGTGCAGGCGTTAAACGCGACTTGTCGCTCCGAATGATCAGCGAAGAAAAAAAGACGTTGTATTATCATTCATGTAGTCCTGTGTGGTATAATAAGCTTTGGAAATAAGTTTACGCTTTACATAATTCTTAAATTTATTAATAGATAATTCAGTAATATGGTTTGGAAGTTTATTATAAAGTCTTACACAATTACCCATGAATGATTTTTTAATTTTATGGAGCCGAGTGAAGGGCACTGCGAACTTATGTTTATTTCTAGTATTAATATTATGGATTACACAATTTTTCCTAAAATTTACAATATTTTTATGTACATACAGAATATTCTCATAAATGTATTGACAGTGCACTGTCATTATGTCAATTTCCATTTATCTCTAAGTGAGTCTCTATGGTTCATTTTGTATATTGCTCGAATAGCCCTCTTCTGCAGAACAAAAATGGTATTTATCTCTGAAGCACCGCCCCACAGTAAAATACCATATGCCATAATGCTATGGAAGTAACTAAAATATACTAATCGAGCTGTTTTCACATCAGTTAACTGACGGATTTTGCTCACTGCAAAAGCTGCAGAGCTCAGTCTATTCGAAAGAGTAGCAATATGGGGACCCCATTGGAGTTTAGAATCTAAAGTTATACCAAGAAAAACTGTACTATCAACTAATTCCAATTCCTCATCCTTCACAATGACACTTGCTTGCACATGCCTTACGTTACTACTAGTGACAAACTTAATACATTTAGTTTTTTTCTCATTTAACATTAAATTATTAACATTGAACCAATTTACTACTTTTGAAATAGCATTGTTTACATCATTGTAAGCTTGTTGCTGTCGTTTGACTTTGAAAATAAGTGAGGTGTCGTCTGCAAACAATACTATATCATGGTGGGTCTTAACAAGGAATGGCAAGTCATTTATGTAGATAAGGAACAGGAAAGGCCCCAATATTGACCCCTGTGGTACACCCATAGAGACCAATGACCCAGGTGATCGCTGTCCATTCACATCGACCCTTTGTATTCTACCATTTAAGTAGGACTTAAGTAAATTCAGTGCCGATCCTCTAACGCCGTAATAATGAAGTTTCCTGATTAATGTTTCATGACAAACACAGTCGAAGGCCTTAGATAAATCACAGAAGACACCTAAAGCATCTCGTGACTCCTCCCAGGCATCGAAAATATGCTTAATTAGCTCAACACCAGCATCGGTTGTTGAGCGACCCCGTGTAAAGCCAAACTGCTTATTATGCATCAAATTATTAACGTTAAAATGTCGTACTAATTGAGAAAGAACTAATTTTTCAAAAATCTTGCTAAATGTTGGTAGCACAGATATCGGTCTAAAGTTAGTGGGGTCAGAGCTGCTACCAGATTTAAATAAAGGAATTACTTTACTATGTTTCATGGCATAGAACCAACAATCTGTAGATGGATTGGTACTATGCTAAATAGCCGACTAATAAAATCCTCCCTTATGGGAGATGAAATATTAGCTACGGCTACGAAGGGTTGTCCACAGGGTGGGGTTCTCTCACCAACTCTCTGGAGTCTGGTAGTTAACTCACTGTTGGAAGAACTAAACAAAGGCCCAATACATACGGTAGGGTACGCAGATGATTTAGTGATTCTTGTAAACGGGAAATTCCCGGGAACAGTATCGGAAATCATGAATAAAGCACTGAAGCAAGTGGAAAGATGGTGCAACTGTCATCAACTCTCCATAAACCCAGGCAAAACAGTAGTAATACCGTTTACCAGGAAAAAGACCCTTAATGGCATGAAGCAGCTGAAGCTTTATGGAAGGGTACTGGAAATGTCCAATGAAGTGAAATATCTAGGCGTTACACTAGATAAAGAGCTGAACTGGAGAAAGCATGTCGAACTAACAACCACCAAGGCACTTAGAGTGTTTGGAATGTGTAGATCGGCTTATGGCAAAACGTGGGGTCTAAACCCAAAGGTACTAAGATGGATCTATACCATGATGGTAAGGCCTATCATCTTGTACGGATGCCTGGCATGGTGGCCAAGGACACTAAAGAGCACATGCAGGGATGCCCTTATGAAAATACAAAGAACGGCATGCATGGCTATTACTGGTGCGTTTAGAACGACGCCAACAGCGGCGATGGAGGTACTGCTAGACCTCTCGCCGCTACACCTAGTGATACAATCTGAGGCGCGGAAATCGCTACACAGGTTGACCCTAACAGGACTCTGGAGCGATAGCAAGCCAAAGACCAAACACACAAACATGGAATGCGACAATTTCATGGAAAGGATTACGAACATGGGCTGCGATAAGATGCAACCCAAGTTTGTGTTCCATAAGAATTTTAACGTTAAAATTCCAACAAGGGCTGAGTGGACCGAAGGTCTTGAAGCACCAATCTCTGATGAAAACGACATTATATGGTACACAGATGGGTCTAAGACAGAATCTGGTACGGGGGCAGGCATTTATGCAAATGACTTTAGTAGTAGCATAAGCATGGGCAATTACGCCACTGTCTTCCAAGCCGAGACATTCGCTATAATTGCCTGTGTTCATGAGAATATAGTTAGGCGAACCCAAGGGAAGAATATCTATATACTCAGCGACAGTCAGGCCGCTCTCAAAGCGCTCGAAGCTCCCAGAGTGGACTCTAGACTGGTATATAATGGCGTCCAAGCTCTGAACCAGCTTGGAAGGCAAAACAAGGTGCAACTGGTATGGATCCCAGGGCACGAGGGATTCATAGGCAATGAAAATGCAGATGAACTCGCCAGAGCCGGATCTGTAAGTAACCTTATAGGTCCGGAACCATTCGTGGGGCTCTCACAGGGAACCATCACAACGGCTATTAAAGACCATACCAAGACTAAACACCAGGAAGAATGGGATAGTCTGACGGGTCTAAAGCATGCAAAGCTCTTTATGCAAGGAATAGACTCCGGCTGGAGCAAAAAGCTTTGGAAACTTAGCAAAAGACAACTCCAAATCATAACGGGGGTGTTTACTGGCCACTGGCTAGTCTGTGGCCATGAGTAAGCCCATTCATAATAAAAAAAAAAAAAAAAACTACGGGGTCAAAGGATTTCTGGCCAAGATGGGACACTCTGACAACACCGATTGTCGTATGTGTGGCGAAGAGGAAGAGACAGTAAGACACTTAATGTGTGAATGTCACGCCCTCGCCAGACAAAGAATGAAGGACTTTGGAGCAGGATACCTGGAACCAAAGGACTTTAAAACGCTACCCATGAGCTCCATCATCCGACACATGGATATGGTGGGAAAAGCTCTTGAGTAGTTGACGGATCTCTTCTAGGGGGTAACTGCACAAAAGATCCCTATGGGTCGAAGTGTATCCGCAAGGGCCCCCGAAAACAATAAGATAAGACTATGTTTCATTAGATCAGGAAACTCGCCGCAATCAACACTGTTGTTAAATATAACTACCAAGTCAGGCGCTACAACTTCTACTAAGGATTTGACAGCATGGACAGAGACTCCCCATAGGTCACTAGTTTTTTTGACATTAATTGATTTAAACGCCTTTATTACATCTGAGGTACAAACATGTTCAAAATGAAGGTCTCCACAACACTCTGGAGCGTTATCTTTTAATAATGTAACAGCAGATGAGGGTGATGAATTTAAATCCTTAGTTGTAGATACTGGTACCTCGGTGAAAAATTTTTCAAATTCTGTAGCTACTTCTAAATTAGAATCTATAATTTTGTTATCAATGTTTAGTTTAAGTTCTTTAATTGTGTGTTTCGAACGACCAGTCTCCACATTTATTACTTTCCAGGTTGCTTTAATAATGTCTGAACTACTTTTTATTTTCTGACTTAGATAATTTCGCTTAGCTATATGACAATCTACTTTAAACTTCTTCGAATACGCCTTCACATGTTCTTTAAATTCATCACTCTGATTAAACCGCCGTTCCTCATATAAGGCATACAGTTCACGTCTTCTTTGATGTAAGTCCGCAGTAGCCCACTCACTAAAAACTGATGCACCACTAACTACGACCGATTTTGAGGTGAATATCGCATTATAATGATTCATAAAAGTGTGAAAGAATGAATTATACATACTATTAGGACTCATATCGGAAGACAAAAAGGGTAGCGCCTGAACTAAACTTAGCTTCATTCTTTCCACGCGGTCCGAGGTTACTGGTACAAAAGTTATTTGTTTTCTCATGGTATTTTTCCTAAATGCCTCAAATACCATTAATTGACCTAAGTGGTCAGATTCTAAATTGCTGATAACTTTTTTAGCAATAGGAAAAATATCTGTGAAAATATTATCTATACAGGTTGCACTAGTAGCAGTCACTCTAGTGGGCTCCATAAACATGTGGTTGAGATTACAAGATTTAAAAAGATTCAATAATCTACAAGACATTGTTGAATTTTCCATAATATTTACATTAAAGTCGCCGCATATAAGCAATTTCTTACTAGAAGATGATATTTTACGTAGGGCAGATTCCATTATGTTTTCAAATAATTCAAAATTATTTAATGGCGGCCTATACACACAGACAACAATAAATTGCTCTAATTCTACTGCACTTAGTTCTATAGTCCGTTCAACAGACATGGATACAATGTCCTTACGTTCCTTAAATTTTAACTGACTATTTAATATAATTAATGACCCACCATGTATGGAACTAAGTCTGGTGAACGAACTTCCCACCTGGTGATTATTAAATTGGGGCATTAATTCATTATTATGTAACCAATGTTCAGTAAGACATAAAATATCAATATTAAAATCATTCAAAAAAAGTTCAATCTGCAAATTTTTTCCTCTAATACATTGAAAATTTGGATGTACCAGGTGGATGGGACCTATTTGTGAACCGTTAGTCATAATTTTGGTTTTGTGTGTTCATTGAAAGCCCTGCTATTATGCTTTGGTCTGATAGTTGTTGTAGCATTTGTTCTAGATTTTCTGGACATTCTGAGAATAAAATCAATCGTCTGCAAAACGCAAATGACTCAGGTTTTCACCGTCTAGTCAGTAATATTCACTGAAAGATTTAATTTTTCGTATAATCACCATGGCGAAGCAACGATTAACTTGGGAATAACTCTCTTATAATTTATTTGGACCCAGAGCGGGTGCCATCTATTTGGCATGGTTTATTATGTCCGAAACGTATTTCGCATACCAAGTTTCGCATAATTTATTACCCAAAGCTTCTCTAGTAGCGTTTTTACCCCAAATTTATGTCATACTTATTAACCCGCATAAATTACCTCCATTTATTTTAAAACGTTTTTATGATAGTTTATTGCACGTTAATGACGTAGCTTGTGTAACGCCATGTCTCAGAATGCTATTCCTGGCGCAGGTATTATTGCATCATGCCTCACTCTAATGTGAATACATATGTCGTTTCAGTGTCTTCAGCCGGCGAGTACGGAGTTAGCTCGGCGCCTCTGTCCCTGCGCTGTAGGCAGCAGCTCGCGCTGGCGTGCTCCGTGAGGCTCGAGCGCCTCCGCCACTCCCCGCGCGCGAGCCAGCCGTGGCCCGTGACGTCACACCGCGAGTCGAGCCCAGCCGGCAGTGTGCAGGACGTGACGTCACACCGCGAGCCGAGTCCCGCCAGCAGTGTGCAGGACGTGACGTCACACCGCGAGCCGAGCCCCGCCAGCAGTGTGCAGGACGTGCCCGCTCACACACCCGCCAAGGAACAAGTCCAAACACACGATACTCGCCCTACACACACCACACACAACTCTAGTTTAATCACACATCAACAACACCATGTCACACCACAAACGAATAAGACCTACTGTTGCGACATGTGTAGTCAGCAGTTTACGACAAAACTTACTTTAATCCGACATATCAGAATACATACACACCCGGAACTTACATGCGGAGTTTGTAATGAAGCATTTCGAAATAACTTGTTACTGAATAAGCATTTAAGATTCCACTCAGCAGAGAGACCGTTCGTGTGTGGAGAATGCAACAAGCGATTTGCAACAAAACTTATTTTGTATAAACATAGAAAAACCCACACTGGAGTCAAACCATTCAAATGTGAAGAATGTTACAAACAATTTACAAGAAAATATGATTTAGAAATCCACAAAAGAGTGCATAGTGACGTGAAACCATACAAATGTAAAGAATGTGACAAGCAATTTACAAGAAAACATCATTTAGAGAAACACAAAAGAATCCATGCTAACGTGAAACGTCAGTACCACGAAAGTGTCCATAGTGGCGTGAAACCATACAAATGTAAAGAATGTAACAAGCAATTCACAGGAAAAGATGGTTTAAAGTACCACGAAAGAGTCCATAGTGGCTTGAGACCATTCAAGTGTAAAGAATGTGACATGCAATTTACAAGAAAACATCATTTACAGAACCACATAAGAGTCCATAGTGACGTGAAACCATACAAATGTAAAGAATGTAACAAGCAATTTACAAGAATAGATCATTTAAAGTACCACGAAAGAGTCCATAGTGCTGTGAAACCATACAAATGTAAAGAATGTAACAAAGAATTTACACTAAAAAATTCTTTAGTTCTCCATGAAAGAATCCATACTGCAATGAAGCCATACAAATGTAAAGAATGTAACAAACAATTTACAAGAAAAGATCATTTAGAGATCCACACAAGAGTTCATAGTGGCGTGAAACCATACAAATGTAATGAATGTAACAAAGAATTCACACAAAAATATTGTTTAGTTATCCATGAGAGAATCCATAGTGGAATAAAACCATACAAATGTAAAGAATGTAATAAGCAATTTACAACAAAACATCATTTAGAGACACACAAAAGAGTCCATAGTGACGTGAAACCATACAAATGTAATGAACGTAACCAGCAAATAAGTCAAGAAGTTAGTTTAGAGACACATAAAATGAGTCACATCGGAGAGAAGCCGTATAGATGTGAAGAATGTAACAACCACTTTACATTAAAATCTGAATTAGAGAGACATAAAAAAATACACACCGATGAACAATCATACGAATGCGAAATATGTGAAACACTTTTTTTCGATGAAACAAGTTTAATGAAACATATTGAAACACACATATATAGGATACCATAACTTTGTTGTTTCGTAAAATGGTTTATAATTTTATCTACACACATATCATAAACTGTCTATAATCCCTTCAAAATTCGTAAATAATGTCCCACATTACGATAAACTGTTTTGTTACAGCAAATTTCTTATCTGTGAAAATGTGGTAATAGATTCAATACTATATCAAAATCGATTTGGTAATGCATTTCAAATTTCGAACATCTCTGAAAAAAAAAGCTATTTGATTTGACCCCTATTCTAATATCAATTGAGATGACGTTTTATTCGAAATCAAAAGACAATTGCATACAATATTGACAAATCTCGACTGTAAGTTGGTATCGGACGATATGGTAATCGACCCCGACTCTAGTTTGTCTCTGAATTTAAAAAAAACACTACGGATGTGTGACGTGCGTGAAAAAAGTTTTCATTTGCCGCCATTTGACGTACAGTTTATCTTTTAATTAGTTTATAAGTAAAAAATAATTTGTTTTGTTGTTTTTAAAGGAACTATAACAAAAGTTTCGTGTAAAATGTGCGATAAAGATATTTCGGAAACGCCATCTCATATCCGCGAGTTCCGCCAGAGAGCAAAGTCGGCTGTAATATGAAGTTAGTGAATATATCATAGAAAGTTTATAATATGTGTGTAGATAAAGCAGTGTATGTAACTGTACATAATTAGGCATTAAAACACTCGTGTAATACTATTATGAAACTCATTTCATTCGTTTCATAAACCCACACTCGTATTTTAATGCCTTTTATTATGTAGCAGTCACATAAACTACTAATAATAGCTCAGTTTAATGTGGTTATTCCATCAACAGAGACGTATACATAGTGTTTTATTCGGAATCAGTCAACAATTTCCCTCCACTGCTATTTACTTCACCATATTGCTAGTTACATTTTCACAGACAAAATATAGTATTTATCCTTAAGCTGGCTCATTTTACTTAAAGGAGACATTCCTTTATTTTTATAAAGAAACTGATGCGGACAAAGCCGGTCCCATCATAGGTTCCGCCTAAAATGATTGGCACAAGGGCGGGCAGCTGCGTCAGCTACTCTCTCTCTCTCGTCTCTCTTACTCTAAACATGGGCCACCAACATGGGTTCCTGGCGCTTCCCTGGTGCGCAAGTACACATGTACTGTAGGAGCTGCCCCAGCTATCTTTCCTATGATCTAGTATTACTTAGCCTTCCGTATACTCTTGACCTGGAGACACGTGGCTGCGACGACCAGCTACCGGCCGTCGAGTGTGCCGTCGCTGCGCTCCGCTGACGACTCCAACTCTCCTGCCAGCTGCGGGACGTACAGTCGCTGCCCTAGCGGCTGTGATGAGGATAGAACCCGTTCAGGGTTAGGACCACGTGACGTCGTTATTGAAAGGCACTGAATTTACTAAACTATTATATTAACTGAACTTAACTCTAGCGATACATCTTATTTTAATACGTAAACTACTGACTTGTTAACTAAGGGCCGCCGCGGCATAATGTAAGACAATTATACTGAGGACAAAATGGCGGAGCCGACTTGACCGGTCAGCTCCGACCCGCGCCCCGGGCACGCGTCCGCTCGCGCCGAGGAATCGAATAGAAGAGTGCGATGCAACGGGGTGTATGAATGTCCATTGCAACGAATGAATGAATGAATGAATTGACTGACTTTACTTATACCTTTTTAATTACAACGAGCCATGGATTCTCGTTGATTTGGCGTGAACAGAAACAAAACTGCATTCAAAGCATTTTTCTTTTATTCTTCAATTTGGCTTGTCTAAAAAACTCTTAAGTACTAAATATTAGATTTTATGGATATTTAGTACGACAGACGAGTGTAAGACCTAATGTTTCTTGGAGAAATGTTATCATTAAGGTGGTTCGCTTTTCATACAAAATTCAATCAAAGCTCATTAAGTAACTACACACTATTAGTACTTTTAGTACACAAATATTTCCGCATTTATCTTCTTTCGAATATTCGTTTGCGCGAAATTAACAGGAAAACAATGTTTCATACAGAAATCATGCAAAAATCATAGTTAACTTTTCATCAATTTTACGTATGTGTGTGTCACAAATGTCGTGTACACTTGTACAGATACATTTGCGACGTTGCCATACCATTTCCGACGTTGCCGGGCTGACCACGGCTCGAATTTGGAGTGCCGTCATGTTTAGTGTAATTTTGTTGACACTGATATTTGACAGTTAGTTAATTGACCTAAGCGAGAAGTTCGTCAACTTAGCTAAGAACTATCATGGCGTGTTATGCAAACAGTCGCTTTTTTGCTTGCAAACGGAAGATTCCCGGTTCGATCCCCAGTCATTGTATGCTGGAACAGTCAGCAGCAGATATACCTGAGCGGGCAAGGTGTCCAAGAAAACATATACACTTCAATCGTCACAAAAATAAGGACATCTAAGATGTCATTTTCACGTAGGCTTTCAGTTCGTCACAAATACCTTAACTTCTGAGTTTTTCTTTAACACACACACCCTTATTTAATCACAATGACAATAACGGTTAAAAAGTCAGTGGTAACTAAGCAATCAAATTCAAGCTGCTGTCATTAATACCTACACGCACTGCCAATCACGTACGTCAGCAGCCCGGGTGCCACCAGTTGCTAAGCAGTTGTTATTTCAATGGTAACTAAGCATCAACATTTTATCTGTTTAACATGTTTAACTTTAAAATAAATACTGTAGCACTACGAATTGACACCTCCTTTCTTAAAGAAGTATTTTATCGTTAAGTGTCAAACTTATTCAATAAATAAGTAGGTTCTACTAGAATGATCGGTTTTTTTATTTTAACTGTCATATGCGGCTGTTCTTCCAAACCGTTGATCATATTATATGTATACCTATGTTAATATATTTATTTAGCCCACTTATTGTACTAAAATATACTATACAGGGTGGCCCATTTAGATCGGCCAGTATGGGAAAATCTGATACTATAAGATATACACCGATCTCTTCTTAGGAATCATGTCATCGATTTTAGTAACACGAAAAACTGCATTCATACATTAAAAAAAATGTGTACTCAGCTCGGGAATCGAACCCCGAACGTTTTGAAAAATAAAACTAAGACTATTTCTATTTAGATATCGATTGTGTAGGTCTTAAGCAATAAATGTTACTATGAAACATGATGTCTGAAATTAATAAAAAGGCATTGTTTTCATATCCTTTAATTTAATTTAGTCAGTTTTCGAAGAGACCAGCATTTTTAGGGTTCCGTACCCAAAGGGTAAAACGGGACCCTATTACTAAGACTCTGCTGTCCGTCCGTCTGTCCATCCATCCGTCCGTCCGTCCGTCTGTCACCAGGCTGTATCTCAGGAACCGTGATAGCTAGACAGTTGAAATTCTCACAAATTAAGTATTTCTTTTGCCGCTATAATAAGTAACAAGAAATACTAAAAACAGAATAAAATAAAGATTTAAGTGGGGCTCCCATACAACAAACGTGATTTTTGAGTAGTAAATATCAAATGGCATTCCGCACAGGAGTAATCTAAGTAACGCCCACTGCGGGTTCAAACCTACAACGTCCTGATAGAAAGTCGTACATACCTACGCTACATGTGACATTATCTTCAAAAATTATATAAACTTATGCGAAATTAACATAAAACCAGAAGAAACAAATTAATAATAGAAATGAAACCCAAAAAAAAAACAAAAAGCTGTATAATCTCTAGGTGCGTACGACTGAGATTTGAACCCGCGGTCTCTGCTTTGAAAAGCAAACACCTGTTACTGAGACCACGACGTGCCTTGACAATTGGCTCTAAATTCGGCTTCAGTTAGCTTTTGCTATGTGTCATTCGTCTTGACGATTCTGTTAAAAGAAATAATTTGCAGTAAGTTGACCGAGAGGCTCCTGTCAAATGGTTGAAGGGCAAAACGTGAGATAGATGTATGTGATGACAAGACTGTACTGCTTTCGATGATTGTCAAAACGCAAACCTGAAATTACCATGGCTATCTTTTATTCAATATTCGACCATACTTGTATGCTTTAAAGTCTATTTTTCCATATTGTTCAGATATATTTGACACGTTGACCGCTTAGATACCATTGGTTTTTTGACAGCTAAGGTATCAATGACTTGTTGTAAGTGTAGAAATTAATGAATAGCGACTGTTAACATATTTGTGACACGTTGAGCGCTCACAAGTAAATACTACCATGACAGTCAACAACTTTTTGACAGTTTAAACGTTTACCTCGCTTTGAGCACCTGGAGTGTATAGCGACTTCTGCTGCTGACTGAACATAACTTTTTGTATTTTTGTTACACCTAAATTTCGTATTGTTTTTTTATTTTTATTTAATTTTTCTTATTATCATAAATCGATTATTAAGTATGGGCTACACGTATTCTTTTATTTTTGCAAAGATAATTAGAAATTATACTCTACCTAATATCTCTGATTTTTACAATCAGGACATCCTCACTGCAATAAAAACCGGGCAAGTGCGAGTCGGACTCGCGCACGAAGGGTTCCGTGCCATAAGGCAAAAAAAAAAAAAACGGTCACCCATCCAAGTACTGACCACTCCCGACGTTGCTTAACTTTGGTCAAAAATCACGTTTGTTGTATGGGAGCCCCATTAAAGTCTTTATTTTATTCTGTTTTTAGTATTTGTTGTTATAGCGGCAACAGAAATACATCATGTGTGAAAATTTCAACTGTCTAGCTATTACGGTTCGTGAGATACAGCCTGGTGATAGACGGACGGACGGACGGACGCACAGCGAAGTCTTAGTAATAGGGTCCCGTTTTACCCTTTGGGTACGGAACCCTAAAAAGAAGTGTATACAATTTCCTGTGGTTAAAAAAAATGGATTTTGTCTATGAAAGAAAAACACAATTATTACTATAGTTTGTTTTTTTAGCATTAGAAATAAGGTACACAATCTTGACGTGTCTTTTAATTGAAAAACACATTTTAAAAATAAGTTACGGCAAATATGTAACAATTATAAATCTAATACGATCATTTATATTCTTCTGCTTTCATAAGTAATCGTTTTTGATTTAAAAAAAACCTGATAACACTGAGTATGTGGGGGAAGCTGGCCTAGCGGAAAGCAATTCGGAGGTCGTGGGTTCTAACCCCGGCTCGTACCAATGATTTTTCGAACTTTTGTACGAAATAGCATTTGATACCTATTTATACACCGATACCTATTTTTCGGTGAAAGAAAACAATGTGAGGAAACCGGACTAATCCAAATAAGTTTACTCTCTGGGTTGGAAGGTCAGGGCAGTCGCTTTCGTAAAAACTAGTGCGCATGCCAATTCTGGGATTAGTTGCCAAGCGGAGATTGAATATCTGGGAGACCGACCAAAGCTTACAAAACATAAAAACTCATAAATGCGCGTTTTCTCATAGACCTAGCTAAGAGATCAAACCCCTTATAGCAAATTTCATCGAAATCGTTAGAGCCGTTTCTGATACCATCCAAATATATAAATAAATAATTATATATTTAATAATTGCTCGTTTAAAGGTAAGATAACACAAAGGAGAAACAAAAAGAAATTACCTACTCGCACCAGTCTTGAACCCCAATCCTCTTGCACGTATTTCCACGAACATACCGTTACGCTATTGCAACATACTTACGTTGTGTGAAATTGTCTACTACAAGGATCACGGAAACACTGTTTGCATGTGTGAGTAATAGTAGGAAAAAGCGTGACAGCAACACTCCGTCGAATTAAAAAGGTGGTTTTTGCACAATGAAGTATTCAATGTTTATTTTAATAGTTCAATATTTACTTAAAGAGTGCGCGGAACATACTTTTAAGTATACAATTACCAAGACCATTTAACAAATAAATAAAATCTGAAATTTTGCAAAAGTGGTGCCATCTAGCGAGAGTTAAGTTTTGAGTAACCTAGGCGAACCACCTTAACATTAACTATGTCGACTAGTAGAATAAAATTGCGAGCTTTTATTTTTTGGAATTTTTAGTCAGTTCGAGTCCCGGGCGAGGCAAGCGAGTTTTAGAGAATCTTTGAATGCTGTTTTGTTTCTTTAAAAAAATAAAGGAATGTCTCCTTTGAGTAAAATGAGCCAGATTTAGGATTTAAGGTAGTTGCCCTCCAGGGCCCGACTTATCTTACCACCCTGTATATAGAATTGAAAAGTTATGGAGTCGAATTGAAGGAGAAAAGCGCGGGGGTGTGAACATACTGGTCATCTCTGTTGCCCTGTACCTCTACCCTGAGTTATGATTGCTAATGTTTATCTTTCAGTTGCACATGTGAATACAGACATGCCAGTTGCGGAGAGTTTCGAAATCATGAAAATTTCTTTGGATTCAATGGATTTTTTTGTCTGGAAATGGTAGATTTCTATTCCCATTCAAAAATATGAGAACTTATCTAAATTTCACTATGTGGAAATTTCGCAATTTAATAACGTTTTTGACGGCACATCAGTACATGTAATTACTGTGTTATTAAGAAGGAAAACGCCGATTTTCTTGTTTGCTAAGTGTAGATGTAGAGATATTTCCACGGCGGCGCCCGGATCACAATGGCGGACGCTTTCTTTTTATGTTCCAAGGATTCTTTACAAAGGCTACGAGCCTTGTCCGGCGATGGGACTCCTTTAGTTGATCTAAACAATGCCCATAAAGGAACACTCTTGAAGGGCGCAGGCTCTCCGGGACAGTGTTTGTACAGTCAACCGAATCGATTCCCATAGGCCACTATAAAACCTAGTCTCTGTAACTACTATATAAATGCCATACAACACTCAATAAGCACTGGCGTAGAGGATGAACTAGTTGTTTCATTATGACATGGTTCTACATGTAGTGACCTAGGAATCAAATTGGCTGACTGTAGGTACAGTCAAACCCCCTTATTCATAAACGTTTACTAAAGTTGACAAGCCGATAACAATCGTTTGTCCCTTTCCGACGTATTGGTATGATGGGAAGGGACAAACGATTATTATCGGGTTGTTAACTTTAGTAAACGTTTATGAATAAGGGGGAAAGAATTTAATTTACTACCCATTTTGTACTTTGTCACAGTGACAACCGTATGAGGTCTCCAGCGGCTTTCATATTGATTGTCACTGTGACAAAGTACGAAATGGGTCGGAAATTAAATTCTTGGACTGTACTTATGCGCGGTGACATACGTCATATCATTTGCGGGTTCTTTATATCAAACTAATGTACACAGTTAACATTATTATTAGTTATTACGAGAGAAGGGTACATTCATATTAGTATTACTGTGTTAGTTTTATTTCCGATTCGTTTTACTTTGTAATATAAATATGTTGACTGTACTTATTGCAATAAAAAAGTCAATAATTATTATATGTATTTAATATAGTTAATTTTATCGCTGACTGTAGTTTTCTTACGACAGGCAACTAATACTCATCGAGACAATTCTAAAAACCCCTAACACAATTAGGTTGCGTTGTTTCATCACAGAGTTCCTATGGCCACCTCCTGTCTCCATCATCAGATCAGCTCGATGGCACCATGATATTGCATTGTCATCCGATTTATACATGCATGCAAAATTTCAGCTCAATGGGAAACCGGGAAATGGATGAAATTTAACTTGCAAGATTTGATTACAGACAGACAGAAAACGGTCAGGTGAAACTACCTATAAATAAAAGCTTGTAATAATAAAACACTATTATTAAAACGACATATTATTAATAGGTTAAATGTGACTGATACATAAAGAACGTCATTAAAATACGGTGTGTGGGTTTATGAAACGAACTAAAAGCGAGTTTCATAGAATCGTCACATGAGTGTTCAGTGTTCACAACACAAAAATGGTTCTAAAGAAATTCGGCATAACCTCCGTGACATCCACTCTTGTGTGTGATATTTTTATTAATAATAATCATCATCATCGTCACCGCCATCTTCCGCATACGAGTCTCCATCGTACTCGGGCGCTGAATAACCGCCTTCATCATAATTCTCCGGAGCTGAATTATCACCTTCATCGTAATTTTCAGGACCTGAATTTTCACCTTGATCGTAATTCTCTGGTTCTGTATTGTCACCCTCATCATAATTCTCCGGCCCTGAATTCTCTCCCTCATCATAATTCTCCGGCCCTGAATTCTCGCCTTCATCATAATTCTCTGGTTCTCCTTCATCGTAATTTTCCGACGCCGATTCTTCACCTTCATGGTATTCCGGATCATTCTCGTCCTGAAATTAAGTATGATTTTTATTGGAGGAGCAAAAATGCCTTTTTAACCCTTGACGCAAAGAGGGGTGTTATATGTTCGACCGCTGTGTGTGTCTATGCCGACTTAGTTCTTAAACGGGTGAACCGATTTGGATGCCATTTTTTTAAAAACTGAAAATATTTTAATTTATCTGCTAGTAAGCAGATTTTCTAGTTGTTTTATCAAAATGGCCCGGGTTAACCCTTTATCAGGCTAAGGTTTACATGTGTTCTATTTTCGATGAGTAAGACTAACATTCGATAGTAATTTTTGAACTGTCGGCATGGTAAAGGGTTAATAAGTTTTACCGGGCATAATTAAAATATTCTAAGAGCAGTAAAAGATGATTTGTGATATTCCACGGCAAAAGGTACCTTATGGCGGCTGGCGCTTACGTCGCATAGCGCCGCAATAATATTGGAGCGACGTTAATAATAGCGTAAGCGCCAACCGCCATAAGGTACCTTTACCCGTGGGACGTCACATTTTGTTTTGTCTGACCATGAGGTGGTGTGGTGAGGTGATTCTGAGGGTAAATATGTGGGTCATACCACTCATACCATAGAGAAAAAAATACATAGAGTGCTCACTCACTCGTCACTCATCGAGTAGGGGAATTAGCATTACTACTACTTGACGATAGATGTTCCGACGGCCGAAGTCTAATGCTCAACATTTGTTTTCAGCTAATATTATAACCGCATTAACCGGACTATCTATCTACTCGTTCAACGTCGTTGGTCTATTTTCAAGTAGTTGTGCTTTTAAGATATGCTGTAAATTGTTGTTCAATACAATTTTCGTGAGACGCGACACTCGAGAATTCTAGTATCAAGTAGCGGTACTGATAATTCCGCTACTCGATGCTAGATGTCGATTATTTACTTACTTACTTGGTTGGCGTGGTGACCCAAAATGAGTCTTGGCCTCCAACACAAGAGCACGCAACTTTGATCGGTCCAGAGCGGTATCCCGCCAGCTTTCGCCGACACCGAGCTCACGGAGATCTGGGCTATAACCGCGAAAATCGAAGTTCGCAAATTGCGGGGATTTTCCTCTGTCACTCTAATTACGCCTTCATTGGAGTAAAGAGAGAAAGTTCCCTGTAATTTGCGAATTTCGGTTTTGGCGGTAGCCCCTCTGCCTCCACTCTATTTGCCCAACGGTATTTAGGACGACCAACACGTGTCGATTGCGAGAATAATAGTCGTTTTGGTATCGAATCTGATCTATTCTCCGCCCTTTCGGCCACGACACCAATCTTTTCACAAAAAAAGCAGTCACTGGTCACTATGTCGACCAAACCAGGGGTGCGAAACTCCTGACTTCGGCCAAACTCGGCTCCGCTCGGCTCAGCATTGCTCCGAGCAATTTTTAGGGTTGGCACCACTTGACTTCCTTTTGCGTGCACGACCACAGATAAGATAATCACTTGAATTTTGACAACCCTAAATAGCCGAAAGGGATAGTGCCATATGTTAGAAAGGGATAGCATGATTCGACCCTGAACCGCTGTCAAACTTCGGTTTTGTAGGAAGTTTCCTTTCTGTACGGTAGTACTATTATTTATTCTGTGACCAAACTGTGTAATTATTTATAAAAAAAAAATCGTTTTGACAGTTCTAAAAGAAGCTGATTTGACTAGTAGGAAAGTAGCCTATTCAATAACGTACTTGATCTTCGTTGTCTGTCGGAGAATTCTCGACTTCATCATAATTCTCGTCATCGTGGCCGCCGTTCTCCGAGTTGCCCTCGTGCTCTTCTTCTTCCTCGTTTTCCGGCGCTGGAGAATTTAAACAGGTACAAATATTTATAAAATAGGTAGGTACTATCATTTCTAACGTATTCTGGCACATAAACTTTTCTATTTCCAACATTAATTTTATTTTTATACAATTGTCGTACGTAGTTTTAAGGGGTGATAGATGAGGCATTTTAGAACATTTATACACGCAGAAAATTTACTTATTTTTGTGGTCAATACAAATTAAAATGCCGCCATTTTGGATTTGTGCCAGCCAAGTTACTGAAAAGATGTTTCGTTTAGTACAATATACATCGCCCACTTTTATGGTAATATTAACGCATAACTATCCAATTTTGGGAACATATTTAGTAAAAATAGTAAGATTTTTTTAAATATCAAACTTGTCTAAGACAAATATAACGAAAGACGAAAATAGTTATAAAAAATGGGCTACGAAGCCCCATCTTGGGTGTTTATGTTTAGAAACCTTTTTTTGAGTCGTTTAAAATTCAACATACATAACCCGAATACCATAACGGTAAGGCGTGTAAAAATAAACACGAGAATTCTCACCTTCATCGTAAATCTCGTCATTTTCACGATCACTTTCCCCCGAGTATCCTTCGTAATTCTCTTCATTCTCGGGCTCATCATACTCCGATTCTCCATTCTCGTCGCGACCCGAGAACACATCAGAATCACCAAAGCCAGAAGGCTCCGAGTCCGTGTCCATGGGTACGAGCATGTCTGAATCCGGCTCGAGTGAAGATTCTCGGCCGTGGTAGCTTGATTCAGAGTTCGAGTTCTCGGCTTGCAAGAAATCACGGATAAAGTTGGGATCGAAGAGGTAGTTTTGGCTTCCGCTGAAAGTTAAATAAATTGTCTATTAGGTAGCGAGAAGATAACTTACTATACCCATTCTTATACAGTGTGTTTTCTGTAACAGGAGCAATAAATTAAACTGTAGGCTGTACGCCTCAAACTGACCAACATTTGTTCAGCAACTTTTGAAAATAACTCATGGTTTGATTTTTATTGCACTTTAAAGTTTATTCTAAGACGCAATGTAGGTATTGCAAATTTTGTCATGTTTACAGCGTGACAAGCAACGTCAAACACACTGATGTCAGCGTACATTGAAGGCAATATTTATTTTGTATGAAAAAGAGGAAGTTTAAAGGATTCATAATTTTTTAAAGTTGCTGAACAAATGTTGGTCAGTTTGAGGAGTACAGCCGTTAGTTTAATTTATTGCTCCTGTTACAGGAAGCACCCTGTATAAAAAGATCACGTATTAATATGTGGCATTAGTAAAGCTATTTACACAGCATCAATAATTATCAAAATAAATACGTTCGTTATTATATTAAGCATTTCATACAGTAAATTAATAACTCAGGAGTAATCGTTAATTAGTTCCGTTTTAGCCATATAACTTGTATGAAATGTTAAAGAGGCTATCCTCCGTTAGTTCCAATTTTCACCACCGCATGCGCTGCGATCGCTTTACTTACCCCCACCATGCAATGGCTCACTCCGCAATTTCGCCGCTTTGCAACAGGTAGCTAAAAGTACATCCGTTCCACACCAATTTTGGTGGCTAGTCATAAGCCGCGCGTGGCGCTGTCGCCATCAAACGCGCTTTGTTAGAGAGTGAGTCTTCTGTACCTAGTGCTATTATTTATTCTGTGCTAGCACCCAATAATCATAGAAAGATATTGAAGATCATACCTATTGGCAGTCGTTGTGGGTTCCTTAGCCTCCAGTTCTGAAAATAAAAACTATATTTGAAAACAAAGCAACACAAGATGAAGATTTTTTAGCACACAAGTTACAAAAACACGTACAGATGTAGTGTATAATTATTTTCCATCGTATTTTCACGGAAACGTACGAACGTGTCTTGCTATTTCAGTCAGTCTCGGTACCTAGGCCTAACTATAGATAAAAACATAAATAGGAAAATACACATAGATGTAATATGTAATAGACTAAGGTCTATACAGTGTAAAGTTATTAGTTTAAATAAGTTTTTGGCAAAAATTTAATTTTTGGTACAAGCTTTTATCGTTGACTGTACTTTTCTTACGACAGACAACTAATACTCATTGAGACAAATTTTTTTTTTATTATTATGAATGGGCTTACTCATGGCCACAGACTAGCCGAGGCGTAGACGTGGCCTACGATGGAGCGAGCTCGCCCAGAAGGTGCCTGTTCACTCTTGATTTGAAGGTTGCCGGGGTATTCTAGAGATTCCAAACACAATTAGGTTGCGTTGTTTCATCACTGAGTTCCTATGGCCACCTCCTGTCTCCATCATCAGATCAGCTCGTACCATAATATTGCATTGTCATCCGATTTATACACGCATGCAAAATTTCAGCTCAATCGCAAACCGGGAATGGATCAAATTTAACTTGCAAGATTTGATTACAGACTGACAGAGATCGGGACAGGTGAAAGTAAATAAAAGCTTGTAAAAATATAGTTTATAATAAAATATTACGAATATTATACCATGCACTGGCTGACGCTGTAATTGGATACGGCTTGATAGCTTATGGACGCACCTTTAAAACTTATTTGGACAAAATATTAGACTTACAAGTGCGGTTATTAAAAAATATAATAGATAAAAAAAACTAAAGCTAACTGTAGTAAATATGATACGGTCTTATTTAAGAAATTAAACATCCTGCCAGTGCATGATAAAGTGAAGTACTTAATAGCAACCGAGCAATTTAATAATCCCGAATTTAAAAATACGCGAGGCGCCCTCTATACTCTGTATCTTTAGATTCTTTAGGTATTTAAATAAAAGTAAACAAAACCTACCCTCAAATGGATTAAGCCAGTTGAGGGTAGATGAAAACATTACACGATCAAATAATGTAGGTTAAAGTCAGGTCGTTCCGTGACTGATCCACGCGGTTTTGTATTTGGTTGGTTAACCAATAAATGTTATAACAACCCGAAAATGTACAAATTGTTTGTTTACTTTTATTTAAATACCTAAAGATACAGAGTATAGGCTATAGTGCGTTTTTTTAGCATTAGAAAGAACTTGGAAGAAGGTAAGCGATCTTGACATGCCTTTTAATTTAAAACGCTTTTTAAAAATCAAAAACTGTTACTTTTGAAAGCAGAAGAATATAAATGATTGTATTAGATTCATAATTCTTACATATTTGCCGTAACTTATTTTTAAAATGTGTTTTTCAATTAAAAGACACATCAAGATTGTTTACCTTATTTGTAATGCTAAAAAAAACGAACTATAGGAGGTCGCCAATTATATGCATGCCTCTAAACTCTCTCTGTAATTCTCTTTGCTAGAACGTACCGTCCCTGGCTTTGACCAGCTCCTGGCGTTTCTTCTTGGCCTCCGCGGATTCCGTCATTTTCTCGACCAGCGAGTCGAGCACTATACTTCTACACTCCGAAGTTATGGCCGCTCTGAAAAAAAAGAAGGCCAATAGGGAATATTATGCAAAGCTCTGCGTAGGTGGCACCACTAGCACATACAGTAAACAAACCTCATTGACATCATCAATGACACATCATGCGTCACTAGGTCAATCACATGGCCTACCGTGAAACACAACAATCGAAGTTTTTGGGACAAAGGGACATTTTGACGGGTTATCCACAGATGGTCTAGAACGCAAAATGACTAGTGTGTTGTTTTGCCTAAATCGCAATTAGTCTACATCGCAAACGGTCTAGAAAGCAAAATGCCCGAATTATTTTTTCCGCTTTACCTTAACTTTATAGCGATGTCGACTATTCTTTGCTGTTTGCCCTTCGGCCATTTGAAGACACCTAACGAACCTAACCTACCTATGTAAAATGTGGTGATATAAAAAGTGGGCATTTTGCGTTCTAGACCGTTTGCGATGTAGACTAATTGCGATTTAGGCAAAACAACACACTAGTCATTTTGCGTTCTAGACCATCTGCGGATAACCCATTTTGACTACGTCATTTTGCGCCCTAATCCATTATTACCTGCAGATGGGGCACTCCTTCTTATTGGCGGTCCACTTGCGGATACAGTACCGGCAGAAGCTATGCGAGCAGCCGAGTGTGGTGGCGCGGACGAACAGCTCCGAGCATATGCTGCACTGCAGTTCCGACTCCATGTCTAACTTCGAGTTGGAACTGGTGCTTGGTGAGACCTTGACAGACATAAACATCAATTAAAAAATGTGGCTGTGACATACGGACGGACAGACAGACAGACATGACGAATCTATAAAGGTTCCGTTTTTTGCCATTTGGCTACGGAACCCTAAAAACCGGCAAGTGCGAGTCGGTCTCGTCCACCGAGGGTACCGTACTTTTTAGGGATAAAACGCAACCCTTATAGGATCACTCGTGCGTCTGTCTGTCTGTCTGTCACAATTTATTTTCTCCGAAACTACTAGACCAATTAAGTTGAAATTTGGTACACATAGGTATGTAAATTAGTGACCCACAGACGGACATCTTACGTAAACAAATGAATTTTAAACGTGGAGGCCACTTTTTGGGCGGTAAAGGAGAAAATTAAAAAATAATGTTTTTTAAACTATATCATGTTACATATTAAATAAAAGAGCTAATGTTGAGAATGACAATTTTTTCAGGTTCCGTACCGAAAGGGTAAAACGGGACCCTATTACTAAGACTTCGCTGTCCGCCCGTCCGTCCGTCTGTCTGTCACCAGGCTGTATCTCACGAACCGTGATAGCTAGACAGTTGAAATTTTCACAGATGATGCATTTCTGTTGCCGCTATAACAACAAATACTAAAAACAGAATAAAATAAAGATGTAAATGGGGCTCCCATACAACAAACGTGATTTTTGACCAAAGTTAAGCAACGTCGGGAGTGGTCAGTACTTGGATGGGTGACCGTTTTTTTTTTGCTTTTTTTGTTTTTTTTTTGCCTTATGGTACGGAACCCTTCGTGCGCGAGTCCGACTCGCACTTGCCCGGTTTTTTAGTAATCTTAAAATAAACAGTTTAGAAGTTAATTAAGATAATAGCCACAAAAATGATACATGATAGGAAAACCTATTAGAAATATGCAGTCAAGCGTGGGTCGGACTAATTACTTAGTTCTTGATCCGACCCCTACAGGTTTTTTAAAGGCAATTCACTCGCGTTTCACATCTAAAAATACTTCTTCTTCTTCCTCGCGTTATCCCGGCATTTTGCCACGGCTCATGGGAGCCTGGGGTCCGCTTGACAACTAATCCCATGATTTGACGTAGGCACTAGTTTTTACGAAAGCGACTGCCATCTGACCTTCCAACCCAGACGGGAAACTAGGCCTTATTGGGATTAGTCCGGTCTCCTCACGGTGTTTTCCTTCACCGAAAAGCGACTGGCAAATATCAAATGATATTTCGTACATAAGTTTCGAAAAACTCATTGGTACGAGCCGGGGTTTGAACCCGCGACCTCCAGATTGAAAGTCGCACGCTCTTACCGCTAGGCCACCAGCGCTTGTTTTCACATCTAAAAATACATTGTTAAAAATTGTGTACGGAACCCTTGGAACGCGAGTCCGTCTCGCACTTGGCCGGTTTTTGTTGTAGCGACAATAGATATACATAATAATTCTCCCTCAATTGCTCAAGGGTTAACTGGAAGAGATCCCTGAAAGGTATATGTGCGCCTTTGTACTAATGACAGGCGTGGCTCACTCTGCGATTTCGTCGCTTTGCTACAGGTAAGTCAAGTCCATCCGTTCGGCCCCAATTTTGGGGTTTGCCATAAGCCGCGCGTGGCGCTGTCGCCACCTAGCGGCCATATCTGTGCTGATCGTGACAGACGCGTTTTGTTAGAGAGTAAGTCTTCTGTACTGAGTACTATTATTTATTCTGTGCTAATGATGTGTGTTCCTTCATGTTTTATATTTCTTTTTATACAATAAAGTATTTTACTACTACTACATCATCATCTGTGATGGCGCCTTTACACGATTGGCCAACGCCGGCCACTCCAAGGGACGCATTTATGCGTTAGAGGGAGCAAGTGATATTGCTATCTCATTCTACCGCATGGCTGCGTCCCTTATTAAAGTGGCCGGCGTTGGCCCATCGTGTATAATTCGTTTTTTTAGCATTAGAAAGAACTTGCAAGAAGGTAAGCGATCTTGACATGTCTTTTAATTGAAAAACGCTTTTTATAAATCAATAACTATTACATATGAAAGCAGAAGAATATAAATGATCGTATTAGATTCATAATTGTTACATATTTGCCGTAACTTATTTTTAAAATGTGTTTTTCGTTTAAAAGACACATCAAGATTGTTTACCTTTTTTCTAATGCTAAAAAAAAAGAACTATAGAGGAGGCATGAGAAATTTCAATATACTCAGTATAAACTTAGAATAAATTTAAAAGTGGAAAAATTACTGTCTTGGGTGAGATTTGAACTCACGGCCTCTGGATCGATACTCCAGCGCTCTGCCATCTGAGCCACCAAGACCTCATCCCTAGCCAGCAAATCTTTCCACCATATTATAGGTCAAGAGGTCGGGGGGGGGGGGGGGCGCTGGAGTATCGATCCAGAGGCCGTGAGTTCAAGTCTCCCCAAGACAGTAATTTTTCCACTTTTAAATTTATTCTAAGTTTAATAGCATCGTTCGCAGACGTTTCTACTTGTTAAAAATTAAAATACTCAGTATACTCAGGTACCTTTTTAAGTTCCTCTTTCTTCTGATTGAGTAGCTGCTCAGCTCTTCTTCTCTCTTTCTCGTGTAGCTCCCTCTCTTTCGCCAGCTTTTTGTTCACCTTGTCCAACTCGTCTTGCAATTGCTTCTCTCTGCGTAGTTTCTGTTTCTCTAGTTCTTTTAGCTTCTGCAAGATTAATAATTTAAGATTAGGGTTTGCAATCCGGATCCGAAATGTATGAAATTATACGGATCTGGATCCGGATCCGCGGATCTTCCCATACATTTCGGATCCGTCGTGCAAACCCTATTTAAGATTCAAGGGCAGTCTTAGGCCCACATGCACCGTCTAACCTGGGGTTTACCGGTTAAAATGGAGTTACCATGGTTACCAGTACAATTTGACACTGGGTTAACGGTTTAACCGCTTAACCCCGGGTTATTGGGATGGTGCAAGTGGGCCTTAGAGAACGTAATTCTACGTGACCAGTTTGGGGGGGAGGGGGGGTCAAAATACCACGCTTGGTTACAGGGGGGAGTCTTAGGTTTTAGGGCATCGTCTTGGGTCGTCCCATTCGTTTTTCGTCAAGTTCTTAAATTAGTCCTATTCTGTTTTCTTCACTCATGCTACATTCGTCACAATCGTCGGTGGCTTTCAATGTAGCATGAGTGACGAGAGCAGAATAGGACTAATCAGAGATAAATACCATTTTTGTTCTGCAGAAGCGGGCTATTCGAGCAATATATAAATTGAACCATAGAGACTCACTTAGAGATAAATTCAAGGAAATTGACATAATGACAGTGCACTGTCAATATATTTATGAGAATATTCTGTATGTACATAAAAATATTGTTAATTTTAGGAAAAATTGTGACATTCATAATATTAATACTAGAAATAAACATAAGCTCGCAGTGCCCTTCACACGGCTCCATAAAATTAAAAAATCATTCATGGGTAATTGTGTAAGATTTTATAATAAACTTCCAAACCATATTACTGAATTATCAATTAATAAATTTAAAAATTATGTAAAGCGTAAACTTATTTCTAAAGCTTATTATACCACACAAGACTACATGAGTGATAAAACAACGTGGGATTAATGGTGACTCGAAATAGATAATTCAATGTATGTACTTCTTTGTTAAGTTTTATTGACATTTGTTATTGACATTTAGATTTTATTCTAGAAACATTCTAGACTAGTATTTTTTATACAATTTTTTTTTATGTTTGACGATCCAATATTACTATGGAATAATATTAACTTCAATAAATTGCTCTGATAATTAGCTTAAGATAATATATTATTATGTAAAACGTTCATAAGTGCTTGTTACTAGGCCTACATGAATAAAGTATTTTTGACTTTGACTTTGACTTTTGAATTTAAGAACATGACGAAAAACGAATGGGACGACCCAAGACGATGCCGGTTTTAGTCACGTAGTCACAGAATAAGAACAATAATAGTACTACCGTACAGAAATGACACTTCCTACAAAACCGAAGTTTGAGAGCGATTCAGGGATGAATCATGCACCCTTGTAGTTTTAAACTGAGAATTGAATTTTGAATGTCATTTCGGAAGCGATTTCTTGGAGCCCAAAGGGTTTATTTACTACTAGCTTTTGGCCGCGACTTCGTCTGCGTGGAATTAGTGACAGCAGCTAAAGTAGGTATAGCGCCTGGATAATGCTAATAGCAATCATTCATTTCGCGCATTGCTTACATCAATTATCAGGCAATTTATTAACTTTCTCAATTCCATCCCTTTTCTTTAGGGATGATTTCCGGCATAAAAACTATCCTATGCCCTTCCCCGGGACTCAAACTATCTCTATACCAAATTTCAACTAAATCAGTTCAGCTTAAGAGGTAACAGACAGGCAGACAGACACACTTTCGCCTTTATAATATTAGTATGGATTATTTGTTAAAACTTACTTTTTCTTTATCAAGCTTTAGCCGCCTAGTTTCCCTGCGAAGTTTTTTCAGCTCCCGTTTCTCTTTCATCCGCGCCCTGTCCTGCTCTCGCCTGGCTTCTGATTGGTCGTTGGTTCTTTGGTCCCCTTGTCCATTCTGATTGTCCGGTTTGTCTTTGGAACGTTTGTTTGCGTTTGATTCTGTTTGTGCCTGAAATAGGGATGTTTACATATGTTTATAGTTCGTTTTTTTAGGGTTCCGTATCCAAAGGGTAAAACGGGACCCTATTACTAAGACTCTGCTGTCCGTCGGTCCGTCCGTCTGTCACCAGGCTGTATCTCACGAACCGTGCCGCTATAATAGTCTATAGGCAAATTAAACACAAGTCCTCTCCTTCACGATTTTCGTCGACATCTCTTCTAAATACCTAAAACTGGTATGGATGTGTTCCTCGTGGTCTCTAGAATACGAATTGACCGGTTTTAGTTTATGGAGGGGGGGACGTAACGAAAAAAAGGGGGGGAAAGTGGGCGGCCGACCAGCATTGATATTTGTTCACATCTTGAATCCTATGGGACCTATCGGTTCATGTGAGGTGTCTTTCGAAAGAGTATTGAACGTGCTATTATTGTTTCATAATAACTGTAGTCATAACTGTAGTCGTTTACAAAAAAAAATTAAATATACGATTTTTCACCTTGCATGGATGGCATTAGTACTGACAAAACATGCGTCTAACTCAATAAATTATAACTTTACCGCAATTAATGTTATTACAAAATATACGAGAAATTTCATTAGCTTTCCAAAAATATAAGTTTTATTATTGTATGATCTTATATAACCAAGTAATTACGAATTTTGTTCAGCACGGGTCACTACGCAGCGTCACGTAAACGTCACGTGGCGAGCGACCGACGTCAACTTTTCATTATTTCTCGGGTTCTAATTTATTGATCAATTAGTGATAGGTACTATTTGAAAGGTTATGAAACGTACTATAATTGGTTTCTAATAACTGTAGTCATAACTTTAGTAATGTACAAAATATTTTAAAATATATGATTTTTTTACCGTGCATGGATGGCATAAGTACTGATAAAATATGCGCCTAACTCAATAAATTATAACTTTACACCAATAATATTCGTACAAAATGTACGTGAAATTTAATTAGCTTTCCAAAAATATAAGTTTTATTGGTGTATGATATTATATAACCAAGTAATTACGAATTTTGTTCAGCATGGGTCACTAAACGCTGTCACGTAAATGGCGGGCGACCGACCTCAACTGTTCATTATTTCTCGGGTTATATTTTACTGATCAATTGGTGATGGATACCTTTAGAAAGAATAATAAACGTACTATAATTGATTTCTAATAACCGTAGTCATAACTGTAGTCATTTACAAAATAATTGAAAATATATGATTTTTACCGTGCATGGACCAAGTACTGGTAAAACATGCTTCTAACTCAATAGATTATAACACCACCACAATAAATGTTTTCAAAATATACGGGAAATTTTATTAGCTATCCAAAAATATAAGTTTTATTGCTGTATAATGTTGTATAACTATGTAATCATTAATTGTTCAGCTAAGATACTGTGCACCGTCACGTAAATGCCGCCCGGCCATCGTTGAGTTTTCATTATATTTCCGGTTCTATTTTTCTAATACTTGGTGGATACCATGTGCAAGCATATTAAATTTTCTGTGAATACTTGATTGTTTGAAATCTCAGACCCAAAATTAACCATTTAAAAAAATATTAAATATGATGTTTAATTTTTACCTATAGAGGTTTGCTTAGTGGCTGAAATAATTTGAGAAAGAGATAATGTAGTAAATATAGCGAGAAATGTAGTAAATATAGCGAGAAATTTTTGGGATAAAATCAACAAAGTATTGATTAACTTTCCAAAAATATTGTTTAGTTACCGTACAACTATAAACATATATGTATGCCAGGACCAATTTCGCCAAGCAAGCAAGCAAACACACGGCGCGGCGAGCGCCTGGTAGAAGGTGCTCGCCGCGCCGTGTGTTTGCTTGTTGGTCTACCAGCAGCATTCTATTATTGTTAGACAGTACATTTTTTAATGTAGGTATCCAAAATGTGAGGTTATGTTATAAAATATCGATATAAAATGATGGTTTGTTTGTTTTGTCTTTTATCACAGGAAACTTAAGTATGTTTTGACAAAAGCCCAGTTCTAGGTTTATAACATCGTTAAGTTCGTAGCTTTCATGATTGCAAGATCACTGTATATAAAGTACTTAATATCTGTGTTGTTATTTGACTCACGTCTACACGTAAAACGTTTTCAAACCCACTCCGTAGTTAATAATTTAAAATTGTCTTGAGATCTGAGGCTTGTGGCGTTTTAAATGGATATTTGCGCCGCACGCTCCAGGATGCAAAATAAGTGACTACTATTTGAGTAGCAGCGTAGGTCCACATAGGTGATAGTTTCAGCTTTAGATGTTAAATAAGCATTTATGGTCAACATTTGTAATAGGCGATTAGGCACTCAAGAAGGTAATTGCACATTATTTTCCTTTGCCACTATCTACTTTCGTTGCATTTTTGTAAGCTCACAATGTGATAACTTGAAGTAAAATCTAATGGCGAGTAAATAAAAACCAGTCATTATTGAATAAAATATCTATATTTATTTACTATTTTATTTTACGGTCTAATTTATAGTTTTCGCTTATCTATTGATTCATTGGCGTTTGGCATTGTAGTTTTAGCTTATACGTATGACTCTATTGACATTTATGAGATTAGAGAGTGCTACGGTATTTAAATAACGCTCGTTTGTAACTACATGATCTTAGATCTATAATAGCGACTCACAACTTCTCTATTCGACTGTAAGTCATACAAGAGAGTTAAGTAGCGATTGCGATATAAAAAGCTATAAGTAGAAGACTTTATCACACGTTTAGAACCTTAAGTGCAAATTGCAGATTATTACTCATATAGCTGTTACTATATAATATTATAGTTCTGACACCTAGAGACATTTACACCTCTAAATATTATAGATTTTTTTTGTGTGTTTTTTTATCTGTATTTTGTATGTAATTCGACATTAAGAGACCATATACATCTCTTAGTAATTGTAATACGTTAGATTGAATTGTTAGTTTTATTTTATAAAATTGTTGATGTTATTATTTTTGCTTTTATGTAAATTCAATGTTGACGTGTAAAAGTGCCCTTGTGGCCTATTTGCTGAATAAATGTTGATGTTTGATGTTTGATGTTTGATGTTAAGCTTGTTCAATTCACTTTGAGCTATAAGCTATAACACTAGCAGCTTAACATGCATTATAGCGCCCAAAACAGCTACTGTAGATCTTAAATCTTTAGATGAACCTTTAAAAACACTTTTATGTCACCAGAGCCTGTAAACTGTAAACTAAGACTAAATATGTAGCTATTCTAGATATCTAGCCAGGCTATGTATTTAGGTAAGAAAATAGGTGCTAAGTGTCGCCTAATTATCTGTTGGGATTTATATGACAGTGCGCAGTGACCCATGCTGGACAAAATTCATTATTACTTTGTTATATAATATCATACACCAATAAAACTTATGTTTTTGGAAAGCTTATGAAATGTCTCGTATATTTTGTAATAACATTAATTGCGGTAAAGTTATAATTTATTGAGTTAGAAGCATGTTTTAGTAGTACTCATATGCATGCTCGGTAAAAAATTATATGTTTTCAATTATTTTAAAAATGACTAAAGTTATGACTACAGTTATTGAAAACCAATTATAGTACGTTTAATATTCTTTCAAATGGTATCTATCACCAATTGATCAATAAATTAGAACCCGAGAAATAATGAAAAGTTCACGTCGGTCGCCCGCCATTTACGTGACGCTGTGTAGTGACCCATGCTGAACAAAATTCGTTATTACTTGGTTATATAATATCATACACCAATAAAACTTATGTTTTTGGTAAGCTAATGAAATGTCTCGTATATTTTGTAATAAAATAATTGCGGTATAGTTGTAATTTATTAAGTTAGACGCATATTTAAGCAGTACTTATGCCATCCATGCACGGTAAAAAATCAAATATTATAAAATATTTTGTAAACGACTACAGTTATGACTACGGTTATTATGAAACAATAATAGCACGTTTAATACTCTTTCAAAAGACACCTCACACGAACCGATCGGTCCCATAGGACTCAAGATGTGAACAAATATCAATGATGGTCGGCCGCCATCTTTGCCCCCCTTTTTTTCGTTACGTCCCCCCCTCCATAAACTAAAACCGGTCAATTCGTATTCTAGAGATCACGAGGAACACATCCATACCAGTTTTAGGTATTTAGAAGAGATGTCGACGACTTTTTTCAAAACAGGCCGGATTCCTACAGACTATAACAACAAATACTAAAAACGGAATAAAATAAATATTTAAGTGGGGCTCCCATACAACAAACGTGATTTTGACCGAAGTTAAGCAACGTCGGGCGGGGTCAGTACTTGGATGGGTGACCGTTTTTTTTTTGCCTTTTTTTGCATTATGGTACGGAACCCTTCGTGCGCAAGTCCGACTCGCACTTGCCCGGTTTTTTTTCTCTCTGTATTTAACTGTTTACATGTATACATAGACTTGTAATTGAGTGGTAACATACAAAGTAGTGGAGGACTGGCCACATGTTGAGAGACAGGCAGGAATAATGGAGCAAAATCGTAACATATTGGTACCCAAGAGGTTGCATACGGAGCCAGAGGAGACCTCGAACAAGATGGGAGGACGAACTCAAACTCACAGCTAGGGTTGCCAACCGTACTATATTATATAGTATTGTACTATATTTTGGCTCTCTGTACTATATTATTATTATTATTCAGAGCCCACTGTGTCCCACTGCTGGGCAAAGGCCTCCCCCCTCTTTCTCCACTCGTCTCTATTTAGTGCAATATCTGGCCAGCCTCTCAAGAAGGAGTCCAAGTTATCCCGCCATCGCCGACGAGGCCTGCCGGCTCCCCGGTACTATATACTATATACTATATACTTACTTACTTGTACTATATACTTTTGAAAAAATATATAGTACGCTAAAATACTATATTTCCGATTAAACGTATATTACACTCATGTTTAGTATTTTATCTAAAAGTACTATCATCATCATCATCATCATCTCAGCCATAAGACGTCCACTGCTGAACATAGGCCTCCCCCTTGGACCTCCATTCGCACCGGTTGGAAGCGACCCGCATCCAGCGTCTTCCGGCGGCCTTAACAAGGTCGTCCGTCCATTTTGTGGGTGGGAAAAGTACTATATTTTTTTGAAATGTACTATATTTTTGATGCCTTATTCTGGAAAATACTAATATTCCACCAAAAAAAAGTTGGCAACCCTACTCACAGCGGGCCCGAACTGGAGAAGAGTGGCCTGCGACAGACCCCAATGGAAAGAGCTGGAGAAGGCCTTTGCCAAGCGGCACACTGAGCTTAGGGGTCATCCATTAATTACGTCACACGTTTAGGGGGTGGGAGGGGGTCAAGAAAATGTGACATGTTGTGACAGGGGGGAGGGGGGAGTCACAAACATTGTGACGTCATTTTAACTTCATCACTATTCATCAGTAAGTAACCGAAAATTAATTTATATATTTTCATTCGCTGTACATTTAAATAATGAAGTTTTGGAAGTAGGCAATTTTCGTTCTTAATTGGTTTTGTGTTATAAAATTACTAATATTTCTTTTAGGTTAAATATTTTTTTAATTATAAAAATAATGCCGAGTTAGTATTGCCGATTTCGTTGAAAACAAAATTGCCTAAAATGTGACGTCACACCAGGTGGGGAGGGATTTGCAAAATGTGACCAAGCGTGACAAGGGTAATTACGGGAGGGGCCAAAAAACCTAGAAATTCGTGTGACGTAATTAATGGATGATCCCTTAGAGACATACTTTAATTCAGAATAAAAGGGCTTAATAGATTATCTTCTTTCCATCCTGTTACCCCCTGCTGGGGTGTAGGGCTCGAATCTTTTTCTTCCACTGACTCCGGTCCTGGGCAGCTTGGGTAGCCTCCTCCCACCCCATCCCCAATACACCCAGCTCTTGCTCCACAGAACGGCGCCAAGTCGATTTAGGGCGACCATGTTTCCGTTTGCCGGGCATCTTAATAGATTATAGATGAAAGAAAATACAAAACTTACCATCGCAGAAGCTATCCGTTCCTCCATTTTCACTTTATTGATTTCCAGCTGAGCATTTCTCCGCATTTTAAGCAAAGCCTTCTGGTTCTTCACATTCTTTTTAGACCCCTTCAGTTTCTCAATACGAACAGCATAGTCATCATATATCTCTTTCTCTCTCTTACTCTGCTCCAATAATATCTGCTCTTTCATATTTATCTGTGTATCGTTTAGATTCTTATTGATATCACTACGCATACTTCTTGTCGACTCAGTTTTCTTTAAATTATTATCATTTTGTACATTTTCATCGAGTTTGCGTCTCTTGCACTTTGGGCTTTTCGTATTTGTATTTGACATGAATTTGTAAACCAATTCGTTCGATGATTCCAACTTAATAATGTCTTGATCACACAGTTTGTGTGTTTCACCTTTACGGAGCCTATTATCGTTAACTTTTATACTGGAATAGCTACAGTTTTCTATCAGCCAATTGCTTTCTACTTTCTTGAATAAGCAATGGTCTTTTGAGAGGCATTTGTAGGGTATGACAACTGTGTTGTGCTGTCCACGGCCAAGCTTGAACTGAAAATTACAGAGCTTACATTATTTTACAGTACATATGGTCCTATTTTCCCGCACTAGTGCGTAAAATAGCACTTTTCGTGGGTATGTTAAAACTTAAAAGTTTAAAGGGCCATATGTACTGTAAAAGTTTGTACGATACAAGTGTGAATATTCCTCGATAACTATTACTATTACTATAAATAACTATTACTTAATAACCAAACCCATTCCACTACACCATTTCTAACTAGTGTGTAAGTGAGAGTGACGCATGACATGACAAGACTCTAACCCCCTTATTCATAAACGTGTACTAAAGTTGACGAGCCGATAATAATCGTTTGTCCCTTTTCACCATACCAATACGTCGGAAAGGGACAAACGATTATTATCGGCTTGTCAACTTTAGCAAACGTTTATGAATAAGGGGGTAAAAGTGCAATAATCATATCCATACTTGACACTGTCTTATAGCTATGATGGCACTTTGGGGCTGTTCATAAAATACGTCATTTACTTTTGATCATTTTTGTCCCCCCCCCCCCCTAAAATGATCCAAAAATGATGCTTCAAATGACCCTGTTTCCTCCTACGTCTTGCTACCATCATCTGATGTCCAGTCCAGACCCCCCCCCCCCCACCCCTTGAAATGACGTAATTACTGAATAGTCCCTTTACTTTATCTCTAATATAGTAGATAATGATGATAAAATGTAATACAAAACTTTATTCATAGGAATGTTTCTTATCAATCTTTCAGAAATTAAACAGAAATCGACTGTAAATGAAAGTTAACACTTTCACTACCGAGAACCCACCTGGTAGGCACTCGTAATGTTTGCTCAGATGCCGGACAACCCGCCCCGAGGGTTGTTTTATACGCAGATATAGACGACCGGTTTCTGGGGTAGTGCGCCGTTTTTTGCCCGGTTGCGAAAGTGTTAATAAAGACCATATTGTTATTTTCTTTTGTGCTATTTTCTTCTACAGTTGCAACTAATTGTGCAATTTAACAACATTACATTTTATTGTTTACAGTATATACTGTTTGTTTGTTATAATGATTGATGATTTAAAAAAATAGTTTTATATTTAAACAAAACACTCGTAACGGAATTAAAGAGTCTATGATAATGTTATTAATACAATAAACTGTGTGTGCTATCACAGAATAAATAATAGTACTAGGTACAGAAGACTCACTCTCTAACAAAGCGCGTCTGTTACGATCAGGACAGATATGGCGGCTAGGTGGCGACAGCGCCACGCGCGGCTTATGGCTAGCCACCAAAATTGGTGTGGAACGGATGTACTTGTGCTATTTAGAAAATAAATACACTACTTCAAGAGTTGGAGCTACAATCGATCTCTTAAGCTAATTACTGCTCACTAATTGCTTTCTCGAAATACTTACGACGTTGGTTGTAATAGGGATTCTTTGGAATTTCTCAGAACCAGGTTTCAAAGGCGTAAAAGCACACAGTACCGGGAATTGAGCTTCCATTCTGAAAACTCATAAATTCAGTACGTGAACACGGTTAAATAGATAGAAACATCTATTGTGTTATTTTATTTACTATAGAAATAACAATGGGATTGGGAAGACTCCAAAAATGCTTGCAGAGCAATGGAAATTCCAAATCCAAACAGTGTCGATTGTCTTATTTCCGTATGTCAACTGTCAATGTCAACTTGTCAGTGTCGAAATTTAATGCACCCCCATGTCATGTTCAGCCGGACTACTACCGTGGTCTCGATGGGAGTAAAAAAAAGCCTAACAAGTTCCTTTTTAGCCCTCGCCACGTTGCGGATTTTCGATGGAACTAATTTATTTTAATGGCAATTATTTTGTTTGACATCCGACATTGAAAGTCATTGAATGTCACCGATGTAAACAAATCGAAAATGATTGTAAATATTTCAGGATAATAATAGATTTTGCAATCAAAATGCCCAAAAAAATTCACACCGATGCTAAACAAATAATTTTAAATACATTAATATACTTGCGACAGAAAAAGGATACGGGATTCAGTAGCATTCCATTAAACAATGTTGTGAAATTATTTGTTGACATGACGGGTACTGATTTTCATAGTGAGTTTGTAATAAACTGGTTAGTTTTGTACTAAATATGAATATTAATTATTAAATTATTATTTTTCTCATTTAAGGCGTCTTTAGTGCTATAATCAAAAATATTTATTATAAGAATGAGCCATTACCACCACGAGTGACTGAATCTGGTAAATATATATACGGAGGTCGAATATTTAGAATCAAATTATGGCGGATAGGTAAATTATTCATACTTAATTATCAACTAAACATGCTCTTTCGATTGGGTTTCGATTGGGAAACATACTTCTACAACTCACATGTACATAATTGTATACCTCACTCGCTCTTGCACGATGCCAATACACACTGTCCCGACTATTCATGACGTACACGTATTGTTGCTATATGTAAGCTGTTTGTAGCGACATTATATCAGGGCTAAAAAAGAACTTGTCAGGCTATACGTGAATTATTGTGTTGAGCATTCTCGGTCCGCGCAAGTTTGGTCCGGGGCGATAATTCGAAGCCACTCTTTTCACAGGGATATAATGTACGACCCCATAATCCGCATCCACTAATCTCTTTCAAATATTGGGCTGCGCATTTTTGGTACGAGTCGAGAAATAATATTGTATTACCCTTTCGGTTGTCATTTTTACCATCAATTTAGCGTGTGTGTGTACCAACTAGAGCGCAAGATCGCACGTCTAAGTACACTGTCTATGTGTGAGTAAGCGTACAATATTCTAAATGTAGTTGAAATGCAAACATTTTTAACCGCGGTGACATCATACTAAAGCCTAGTTCGGACTAACGTTAGTAATTTAGTCGAGTGGCGAGTATCACGTGTCCGAACACCAACAATTTAGAAAGAAAGAAAAGAAAGAAAATACATTTATTTACCAACAACTTAAATTACAAATTTAATATCGAGACATAGACGTTAAATAGGACCCCCACTCAGCGTAATGCTACGACGGTAAGCCGCAGCGCTGATTTTCGGTGGGGACCTAACTTATCACTAACTTAAAACTAAGAAGAAAATTTAAATTGATAACACACATTTAGTCGAGTAGATAAGGTAGTCAGTGAATTAATCAAGTGGATCCATTATAATCTATGTTTTCTGGCGAGTTAGCTCCCCCACCACTCTTAGTAATCTACTTGACTAAATTTTTGGTGTTCAGACACGTTTAGTATCTCAAATACTAGCCACTTGACTAAATTAACACGTTCGGCCCAGCAACGTTTTATAACGTCAATATTATATCATAATAAGAGACACAACGTCTATTGACTTCAACTTTAAATGTTCATTAATTCGCACTACGTCGTATAACGCCAAGAGCCCTTACTATGACCCTAGTAGCTAATTCCTGTGCCACAACGCTTACAATTATCAAATGCCTACCGCCACAATTTATCAAGTTTTGTCGGTATTATGTGAACGACTTTGACACACGCACACATGACTACATTCACACACACAACGTTCATTCACGTCGCCCAAAGTGTCGGTGCACCCCGCAGTATTCGCTGTGTGCCGCATCGGAGTCCGCTCATGTAATAAAACAAGGCATCTCTGAAACTGTTTCAAGACTTTTCGTCCCGAGAAGGTTCGCCGGACTCCTTTAGCGATGACGGGGAATACGGTACCGATGAGGATTATGATCCAGGACTTCTTCAGAAAGTGACAGCTCTGTAAGTTACACGTGACCTTCTACTTCAAAACCACCTACATCTAAAATCGAAACTTCGGCTTCAAATGATTCAGATTCTGGCGATTCCTTTAGTTCTGGAAGCATATTTAATTTACGCACGACACGTAAACCCACCAAAAGGGCTAGCTTCGTCGGCTTTCAGTACAAATGCGGCTGAGGCAGATACTATGTCAATTGAATCTCTCCCTGGCTTGCCTTTATTATTTGAAAATAATATACTTCGTGCATCACAGTCACCTGGAGAAATGGAGAATATGCCAACGCCTCCTCTTTCACCACGAGCTGCAGAGAGGAGTGTTTACCAGCTTCCTTTTCCATCATCGCCTATCGCTGAGGTGAACCTAGATATGAACTCAGGATCGTTATCGCCGCTGCCTGAACAGGTACAGCATAACTTAGTGCCGATATTGCCAGTAAGGTCACCTTCAGATAATCACTTGCCATCTCCCGATTTGCCACCTGTAGAGGGCATGGATAACTCATCACTACCAGTTTCTTCACCAGCTGCAGAGCCACAAGGCCACACTTACATCATACTCCGAACCGAACCAGCCTTTCATTTTCTACTCACTTGTAACTCGCTCGTCTATAGTGCGAACGACTTTTGGTCAGTTGACCGATTTTAGTTAGCTAAAATAATCGCCACTCGACTAAGCTTATCTTATCTGACGATGACAGCGGATCTATAGATATCTATGCGACACACCCTTGACGCCCTACATGGTGGGCCCTTGCATTTCGAGCAAAGAATACAATATTCACTAGGAGGACTCTATACATGATTAGAGTTAGTCCAAGACAATTCTGCGACGGTTTTGATAGCACACGTAGTTGTTGCAGACTTATCTTGGTCTAACTCTAGCAAGAATAAACCAAAGAGAATATAATCACCAGAGATGTGACTTATTTGAAATACTTGTATTTAAAATGCAAATACAAAATGCAAAATACCTATTTTGTATTTAAATACCTTTTGAAGAAAACTATTTTGTATTTTATTTGAAATAGTTTTTGGGACCTATTTTCAAAATACAAAATACTTTATAGTAGGTAGGTAATTAATGTAGGTAGGAGTTACAATCTCAGCTGATGTTACAATCCTGGCAACTCTCTCTCTGATTCTTTTAACATGGAACTGTTGAATCTGTTTAGTAACGTCGCACATGACTACAAGCGTAGCGAGTGGTTAAAAAAGTGGGATCTTGAGTGTTGCGAGGGTTTCAAGGCACGAGAGGAGAACAAACTTTTCTGCCCTGGTGAAACACAAACGAGTCATTTTCATCACACTAACGAGAGGCATTATACTAGGTGTAAAACATTACAAATTAATGCTTTTAAAGTTGGCCGTTAAAAACCATCATCCATACCTACACTACATCCTACCGGTTAATATGAGCAAACAACTAGAAAATGCACTTTATACTTCGTTTTTTTTAGCATTAGAAATTAGGTAAACAATCTTAAGGTGTCTTTTAATTGAAAAACACATTTAAAAAATAACTTACGGCAAATATGTAACAATTATGAATCTAATACGATCATTTATATTCTTCTGCTTCATAAGTAATAGTTTTTGAATTTTAAAAAGCGTTTTTCAATTAAAAGACATGTCAAGATCGCCTACCTTCTTGCAAGTTCTTTCTAATGCTAAAAAAACGAACTATAGATAGGGGATTGATTTCAAAGAATAAAGAGAGTCTTTTCAACTCGGAAATTCCTAGTAATACTTTTAAATTCAGACTAGGTATTCACTACTCAGAGTACCTTTTATCGCAAAGTATTTGTATTTTTAAAAAGTATTATGAAAATACCTATTTCGTATTTTGTATTTAAATACAAATTCACAAACTATTTTGTATTTTGCATTTGAAATAGTATTATCAAGGAAGTATTTGTATTTTGTATTTAAATACTTTTTATAAAGTAATTTTCACATCTCTGATTAGAATAAACGATGTATAGCCTGACAAGTTCTTTTTTAGCCCTGATATAATGTCGCTACAAACAGCTTACATATAGCAACAATACGTGTACGTCATGAATAGTCGGGACAGTGTGTATTGGCATCGTGCAAGAGCGAGTGAGGTATACAATTATGTACATGTGAGTTGTAGAAGTATGTTTCCCAATCGAAACCCAATCGAAAGAGCATGTTTAGTTGATAATTAAGTATGAATAATTTACCTATCCGCCATAATTTGATTCTAAATATTCGACCTCCGTATATATATTTACCAGATTCAGTCACTCGTGGTGGTAATGGCTCATTCTTATAATAAATATTTTTGATTATAGCACTAAAGACGCCTTAAATGAGAAAAATAATAATTTAATAATTAATATTCATATTTAGTACAAAACTAACCAGTTTATTACAAACTCACTATGAAAATCAGTACCCGTCATGTCAACAAATAATTTCACAACATTGTTTAATGGAATGCTACTGAATCCCGTATCCTTTTTCTGTCGCAAGTATATTAATGTATTTAAAATTATTTGTTTAGCATCGGTGTGAATTTTTTTGGGCATTTTGATTGCAAAATCTATTATTATCCTGAAATATTTACAATCATTTTCGATTTGTTTACATCGGTGACATTCAATGACTTTCAATGTCGGATGTCAAACAAAATAATTGCCATTAAAATAAATTAGTTCCATCGAAAATCCGCAACGTGGCGAGGGCTAAAAAGGAACTTGTTAGGCTTTACATCATGGACGCCAATTGGGTAGGTAAAGTTTTTTGAAGATAGGCAAATTATATTTTTTCCCGATAGTATTCATTATAGCGATCACGGAAATGCAGCTCTTTTATTTTTATATCATTTTATTGATTAAATATAATTTTTTAAATGATCGATATGACGTTTGTGAGGTGAAATGGCAGATTCCAGTAATTAATTCCTTGGCGCGTAGTAAATGGGACGGGATAGAAAAAAAAACGATGTCAACTGTCAGTGTCACTTAGCTCTCATTCCCGAAAAATAACGGACAAGCCTCATGTTACCTTGCGAATTGCTATTAATGTTATCATTGAGATTTTCGGCGACCTCAGCACGACCCACGGACTTCTGATTCCCCACGACATCTGCGCGTATTTGGACAAAGATTGAATTTACTTTCGATAACTTGGCACTGCATAAATTATTGGACAACGTTTTCTTCCCCACCCCTACACGACGGCCCCTACGCTGACCCTTGGACAGAGTTTTGCAAGAAAAATAAGCGAGTTCATACGAGATTGCGAGCAGATTCTAACAAATTTGAAATTATTATCATAACAGTGATAGGCACAATGCCGTTGAATTAGAGGAGCAATGGCCGTACAGGAGTACGTATCCGTGAAATACATAGGTACATAAAACTTTCTTCACTTGTGTTTTGATTTTTATTATTAAATTGCCATGAGCTGTTAAGTTCGTAAACAAGAAATCGGTCTAATTTTTTCTAACAATTTCAACCATCTGTTAGTTTTGTGTGGTTATCCTCATTTTATGAATGTTGTTCTTATTTTCAGGTGGATGTAAACATTCATTGGCGGTATTATACTGATGGCTAATTAGAACCATTGAGCCATGACATACTTCCTTGCAGTGTTATTCGGCTAAGCCTCTCCGAGCATCCTGTGAATCTGAAGGATATAATTATTTCCATAAAAAAGAGCAATCGAATTAGGACCAAGATATCCCGAGAATCTAAAGACATTTTATAAAAAATGCAATAAAATGAAAATGGGAGACTCTCTTATTTTAACAATGTTAGAAGATCATGACAATGTTATGGTCTATACTTATTAAAATTTTAAAACCAACATGTCTTTATCTTTGACTTGAAAATGTACAAATGATTTGGGTTAAGTTTTATGAAATGCAACTTATGCTAAAAATCTATTATTATTATATGTCAAATTATCGTGAACTCGATGTTGCTTAAGGCCAAGGCCTGTTCACTTCCTAAGAAAGTTATGTCCCCAAATAATTGCGCATGTGTGCGCCTGAAGCTTCTATGTGTGCGTTGGCCTCCGAGAAAAAGTTGCGAGTAATAAAAATAAAAACATTTTTCTACAGCAACATTGCTCCCAACTCTGATTTAAATTATCACGAATTTTATACATAATTAATCATAAAACGGGACTTAAAACGCTTAAAACTTAATTACACGCGATTAAGTTTTATAATGAATATTTGCTTCCAACTGTCTTTATCAATATTCATAAAATATATGGAGGGTAGGTACGTCTACCCACCATAATAAACAAATATATTTGTCAATGACTCTGTCCAACTGCTGTGGTTAAAGTTCATAACGAAAATTTTATTTATTAAATCTTTAAATAATAAATACAACGTAGCGGTACAACCACTTAAGACTGTAAGTCTGTACCTACATAGATTACAGCAATGCACATAGAAAATGTGCTAAATGCGGAGCAACGGCTGTTGAAGCAGCTAGAGTGAAATTTATACAGCTTTAGTGGGTTCAGAAGGAACCGAGTCATAACGCATCTGGAAAGCGTATTAATTAACCGTGAAGAAATGTATGAATGAATACAAGTTAGAAATCTGTGTAAAATGCCGTGTGTAAAGTGTAGTGTATCTGTGTGTAAAGTGTAATAGGTAGGCATGCCTAATGTTATTTGTATAATACTGAAAACTTTGTGAATGCGCTTTATTAATGTCTATTTTTATTAAGTTGTCAGGGTTTAATTTTCAGTGTATATTTCTATATGTAAAACATAATACAATGTTATAAACATAAATATGCCTTTTATTTAAATCAATAGATAATACCACAAACAAGGGGTAATATTTGCATCTTTCATATATTTCGTGATATGAAGATAACAAATATGTTTATCAACATAATTACTATATACCTATAATACCAATACCCGCCAGGCTAAACCGGTTGTCAACTTTAGTTCCATTGGTACACATCGAGGGCGCCAGTAGTATAAACGTATAAACGGTTGGGGACATTTTTTTGTATGGAGTTACCGTTCTTCTCCTAGTGAGTATTATATTCTTTGCTTAAGGCGTATCCAGATTAGTCAATTTTTCGCCAATCTGATTAAATTGCCCGATCGAATCGGGACGTATGGACGCAAACGCCAATTTAGCTCGCCGAATTCAACCGCCGATAATGACCAATAAAATGAGGTGCGGACACAAGAACACCAATTTGTGAGGCTAGTATTTTCGTTATGGGGCATTTTTTCAACTTAAATGGGTCTAATATCACCATAAATCTAAAATTGGAGATTGACGCCAATTTCATTTCTGATCAGATCGACCGATTTGATCAGTCCCGTCTGGATACCGCTTTAGCACCGCGAAAGGGCGCTGCGCGGTGCGCGCGGATTGACGCATGCGCGTACCGTATGCTTTGTATCTATGGTAATATAATTTTAAAAAATATGCAAATAAAAGGCGGCAAAGTTTATTCGTTGTGCAATACTCAATAAGTTACCGCTTGTTATTTTAATACTCGTAATAAACAAAATGAGTTCAAGTGACGAAAACGACCTGGAATAGACGGCATGCACCGCCTCATTTGAAAGCAGAAGCAAACTTAATAATGAATAACTAGCTTCCTGCTAAGTCCTGGGACAAATACAACAGGACTTACGACATGCTCATGCTGTGGAAGGACACAAGAAGGACAGCCAAAACGCAAGAAACACCTACTCTGAATGTGGTTTTTAGCGTATTTCTGTGACCAAGTGAAAACTAAAAAGCCATCTACATTTAATATAAACTAAGAATATGCGTTGTTTTTTTAATTGTATTCGCGTCACTTTACCCCTATTAAATACGCTTTAATAAATTGAATTTGTTTTATTTCCTCACATAATTTGAGAATAGTGCTTACTATGTATACCTCAATGGAAGCAAAAATGTAGTATTTTTGCGAGTTGATACACTTGCTACTTGTGTATAGTGGCAAATGTATTAAACCCGCAATCAACACTAATCAATATGTAAACAGGCCCCAACGTGAAGCACATTTACCCTACAGACATACTTATCCATATTGACCATATTTGAACCGCTCAACTCTCTTCAAGGGCACGCCACACAGCGTGATTCTATATACTGTTGTAATGTTAATGCTTAAGGATAATAATTTGTGGATTTTAAAATAAAACGAAACGAAATTTACTGGATTTATATTATATTATTTTGGATTTATTTTATTTTATTTTGTAAGGAGTACCAACAGCTGCAAAAACATTATATAGATTTAGGTAACAATACAAAGCCAATTACAGGTACTCACAGATAGAAGAATTTATATTATAAGTTTTCTAAAGTACAGTCGCCATCAGATATATTGGTGCAGCTAGGGTGCTCATAAATATCTGAACACGCCTCTATTATCAGGGCGTGCGTGTTCAGATATTGTGAACACCTTGCCGAGCCCATATATAATAGCCAATAACGACCTAGTTATAAGACTATTACAATCTTAATCATTATGTATGTATAATACAACAATCACGTTTATATAGTCCTCACAAACGTATAAGTTACCATTTTGGCCAATATATCTTCAAAGCTTGGCACCGAATCGCTGTTAAAGACTTTGGTGTGCTCAAATACGCTGAATTTGGAAAGTAACGTATCTGTACTTCCTACAAGACGGTACGACGCACTTTGAGTTCATCTCTGTAATATTATATTTCCATTCGAACGTTTCCGGGATCGTCTCCATCTATTGTGTTGATACTGAGATCCAAAATGACTCGTGTAGCAGTCCAAGAGTCGTGGTGGAGGCGTTAATGAAAATGTTCTCCAAGAAGCAGTGCCAAGTAGTCGAAAGCAATCGTTATCATTATCAAAATATCCGTGTTGATCGTGCTAGGGACGTTAAAAATACTTATTCTAGAAATCACACCGACATCCAATTACAAGAAAACACAAATGTTTCGTCCGACCATTATTTTCCAATTATTTGCAAGTTATTTTCCAAGAATGACACTGACAGTTGACATCGATTTTTTTTCTATCTCATCCCATTTACTACGCGCCAAGGAATTAATTACTGGAATCTGCCATTTCACCTCACAAACGTCATATCGATCATTTAAAAAATTTTATTTAATCAATAAAATGATATAAAAATAAAAGAGCTGCATTTCCGTGATCGCTATAATGAATACTATCGGGAAAAAATATAATTTGCCTATCTTCAAAAAACTTTACCTACCCAATTATTGGGCTGTACATTCTTAGGTTGAGCATTACTTGGCTGTGCATTAGTGGCGTCCATGAATTCTGGGCTATAACCGCGAAAATCGAAGTTCGCAAATTGCGGGCATTTTTCTCTGTCACTCTAATTACTCCTTCATTGGAGTGAAAGAGAAAGATCCCCGCAATTTGCGAATTTCGGTTTTGGCGGTAGCCCCTCTGCCCCGCGCTTAAAGCCCCCTCCAGACTATGCGCGTGAATCGCGGGCGAAGCCGTGAACGCGAGTGTGGAGTCGATTTCGCTGTCTGCGAAAATCTGGAGGGGGCTTAAGGCCGTAACCATTCGTATTTCGTCAAGTTCTTAAGTTTCGTTAAGTTTTGGGCCAATAGTTGCCTGAAAATAAATGTTTTCATTCATTCATTCTTAGAGTCTGTGCGGAAAGAGAAGAGTCGTGGCAGAAACGGGAACTAACATTTTAAATTTTATATGGCAATCAAACCTTTGACACCTGTCTTGTAAAAAGTAAACAAACTTCTGTCAATGTATATTTTTATTAACAAAAACCGCAAGTTTTATGTATAAAATATTTTCAAAACACGATAAAACCGTACATAAAACCACAAGGAAAATTATATTTAACATTGTTCGGTTTTGTCAGTGGGAAGAAACGGCTAAAAGCCGACTATCGACTTACAAAAAGTCGCGGAACGTGTTTCCGCTATTCGCGGGTATTGATGTTGTATTTAATATTAAATAATTACCTATTTAATAAGCCCCCTAAGTAACTTGTCTCCGGTACATAATCGGTAAGTGTATTCATTCAAAATATATTAATTTTCATAAATATGCAGGTCATTCATGATCTTTAAAATAACTGACAAATAGTTGATACTTGCCATTTTATGCATATTTATATGTAATTTCTTTTTCAGGATTGTGTAAAAGTACCTACGGTATCTCGAATAAAAGACCGCTAAGTAGGTGATATGCAAGAATTCGTAATCTACGTGCCGGATTCAAGCACATCCAGTTCAGATGAAGATAGTTCTATGAGTGTCCCTGGTTGTTTTGAAGCTAGCTCAAACATAAGTGACATTGAATATTTTAATTCAGACTTCGATTACAAAGAATGAAACTTTTTCTTATAAAATATTTCTTTATTTGTAAGTTCATTTACTAGGTTCTGAATAAAACTTTTCCTAATAAAATATTTCTTTATTTGTAGGTTATGTTAGTTACAAAACAAAATTATATTTCATATTTAGCAGTGACTTTTCGTATCGTGATTGACGGCGTAATATCGTGAGATGAGAGAACCGGACATATCCCAATAAGGCCTACCTACTTATGCACTATTTTTATTCATATTCATATTTATTATTAATAATGTACACATACATTACAAGTCAAGTTTACAATGGGTGAAATATATCCCAGATAAAATTACAGTTCTATTGCCCAATTTCTACCCGATCTACCCGTTTTAAATAACTGTTGGAATAAAAACAAATGCAGTACATAAATGAGACTCTATCTTGTTTGGTACTAAAATTACAGTTGTATTGGGCAGATTCTTAACTAGTTTTAGCAGTTTTGTCAATCGCAGTCACTTTTTAGTATCTGAGACATAAAAACAAGTGTGTTTTAAAAAGAAAACTAGTGCCTGCGCTAAATCAGAGGATTGAGTTGACGAGCCGACACCACCACCAGGCTCCGTTTAGTATGTAAGCCGTGGTAAAAAAACCGGAACAAAAGGGATTCAAGTATCATGACCTTTAGTGTCGTACTATAATCACGTGACCAGTGTTGTCAGCATAGCAAAAACCATAAAATAGCACTGGCGCGCCCTCAAATCCCACGACTCTTCTCTTTCCGCACAGACTCTAAAGTAGTCCTATTCTTTTTTTTTTTTAATAATAATAAATCTTTATTCACTTAAAACCTAAAATAGTACAGAGTGTCGATATTATGGTAGATACAGAAAGCTTATAATTAGGTTTGTGACAGTTTCACCAAGGTCGAGCCTCTGTCTCCCGAACTAGGTCAGAGCCTGTGACTCGGGAGTCAGCGATTCCTCCGCTAAAGGTTACACAGTAGTGGTGGCAAAAATAAAAGCTATTTTAACAAAAGTTGTACGATACAATATGTATAAGAAAAAAAAAGAATACAATGTTTCAGTTGTAATATGTAACAATAAGAGAGAAGTTCAATCTACTTTGTTTTAATTACTTTAATACAATTTACAAGGTACAATTATTTTAGGCAGCTTAAAAGTATTTCAGTCTCCTGGTAAGTTTGTGTTTGGAGCCAGGTTAATAACTTAGATTTGCAATCGTACCGGTTTAATCTATAGATGTCTAGCCGTTTGTTGATTTTATTATACAGTATTCTGCTTTCGTCACGCATTCTACATTGAAAGCCACCGACGATTGTGACGAATGTAGAATGGGTGACGAAAGTAGAATAGGACTAATTTAAGAACTTGACGAAAAACGAATGGGACGACCCAAGACGATACCGTGGCAGAGCCACGAGCCGAGTCACGAGGCGCGAGTGCAATCATCAACCATGACTTAATAAATCTCAAGTGGATCTGTACAATTTAATTGATTATATAAAATAAAACAAGTGTTATGTAGAAAACTATCTTTAATTAAATAGTAAAACCCCATAACATATTTCATTTACCATTATCCCAGAACCTTTCATAATTCAACCTGCTAAGACATTAATTGCATAAAATTAAATTACACCATCCCACTAACCCGGTGTTAACCGGTTAAACCGTTACCCCAGTGTCAAATTGTACTGGTAATTTGGTAACCCTGGTAACTCGAGGTATAACCGGTTAATCCCGGGTTAGTGAATGGTGCAACTGGTGCAAGTATACGAGTATTAATATAGTAATTACAGAAAATCATCATCATCATCATCATCATCATCATATCAGCCAAAGGACGTCCACTGCTGGACATAGGCCTCCCCCAAAGAGTGCCACAAGGACCGGTCTTGGGCCACCCGCATCCAGCGGACTCCCGCGACCTTAACCAGGTCGTCAGTCCACCTTGTGGGGGGTCTACGCTGCGCCTTCGTGGTCGGCACTCGAGAACCTTTCCGCCCCAACGGCCATCGGTTCTACGGGCAATGTGCCCCGCCCATTGCCACTTAAGTTTAGCGATTCGGAGGGCTACATCGGAAACTTTGGTTCCGCTGCGAATGGCCTTATTTCTGATGCGATCACGCAGAGAGACTCCAAGCATAGCCCTCTCCATTGCCCTTTGGGTGACTGAGCCTTCTTATGAGGCATACATATGTTATAGCGGCAACAGAATACATCATCTGTGAAAATTTCAACTGTCTAGCTATCACGGTTCGTGAGATACAGCCTGGTGACAGACGGACGGACGGACAGCGAAGTCTTCGTAATAGGGTCCCGTTTTACCCTTTGGGTACGGAACCCTAAAAATGACGTGTTATTGTAAAATTTAAGATAAAATACATATAAATGAAAATTATAAAGAAATATTTTAACCCTAACTTATTAACCATAGGTATAATGTACCCATGTAACATGTTATGTTGAAATAAAGTGGCAATGCTATTGTGACGTAGCCTGTGTCACTCTGGGAAGAGAAGACCATGTTTTTTTAGACCATGGGTTACCCGGGTTACCGCGATAGTTACTCATAAAATAAAACTATGAAAACAGATTATATCGCGTATAATTAATTTAGGCTGCTATTTAACTGATCACCAGATTTAATAAAATTTAATACCAAAAAAATGTACTTTACCACCCTAAAATAATGAATGATCACCAAAATTATAACACCATTTTAATGTGAAATGATTACCAATTTTATTACATTTTACTATCCTATTAAAGGAAATGACACCAAACTAATCATTATTAACCCAAAAATTGTAAATGATTACCAAATTTCAAACACCATTTTAATGTCAATTGATAACCAAATTTTCACATCGTGATATCCTATTAAATAAAATGACACCAAAATAATCATTGTAAACCCAAAAATAGTAAATGACCACCAAAATTAGAACTCCATTTTAATGTAAAATTATAACCAAATTTTTAAATCTTGCTATCCTATTAAAGCAAATGACTCCAAAATAATCATTGTAAACCCGAATATAGTAAATGACCACCAAAACTGTAACCACAATTGTTTCTGTATGGGTCACAGATCAAACCTAACCTAACCCACTTTTCTAGTAGAATTTCGTTTCTGTAAGGGTCGCAGTTCAAACCTAACCTAATCCACTTTTCTAGTAGCATTTCGTTTCTGTATGGGTCGCAGTTCAAACCTAACCTAACCCACTTTTCTAGTAGCATTTCGTTTCTGGAAGGGTCACAGTTCAAACCTAACCTAACCCACTTTTCTAGTAGCATTTCGTTTCTGTAAGGGTCGCAGTTCAAACCTAACCTAACCCACTTTTCTAGTAGCATTTCTTTTCTGTAAGGGTCGCAGTTTAAACCTAACCTAACCCACTTTTATAGTAGCAATTCATTTCCGTAAGGGTCGCAGTGCTAACCTAGCCCACTTAACTGATAGCAGTACAAACCTAACCTACTTTTCTAGTAGCATTTCAGTATGCTCCTAGAAAAGTAGGTTAGGTTAGATAGGTATATGGTGCGGGGTACGGGGGGTTGAGCGGGAGGGGCTAATAATTTAGGCAGCATTTTACTTTATTTGGTAATATGTATACATTTTTTGGTAATCATAGTGTTTATTTAGGTGAAAATATCGCATTAATTTGGTCTTCAAGATTTGGTGATCATTAATGATTTTTGGTAATCATTCAATATATTTGGTATTCGAATACAATTTGAAGTGCAGTCGTAATTAAAACGGTGGTACTTTTGTAATTTTAGGCCTTATTTTTTTGGTGTTCAGTAATTTTTTTTGGTAAGCATGATTTTTTTATTTAGGGTACCAAAGTATTTTTTGGTGGTCATTATATTTGTAGCCATTAATTTATAATACATAGGTGTAGGTAATTTAAATCGATTGACCATTATAGGTACCAGCAGAACCTGCCACTAATTCTACCCATAGACCTAGAATCCGCGCTCGCGCTTGACAGACAGCTTAAGTGTGCGAAAGGGAACCCATCACGTATATGAACATCCCATGAGTGCGAAAGAGTCAGACTACCAATGAGAAAACGTAACCACTTTTGAGTTTGACGCAAGGGCCCAACGCTTTCTGTTCTATTTGACGGCGCAGCATGACAGTTCACGTTATCTTGTGCATTGTAGGTTCTGCCCTCTTGTGGGCTACATTGGAAGCTTAAACTTGACATTTACAATTTACATTTCCCGCCAATGGGTTTGGCAACTGTCAAAGGTTTGCATAGATGGCTCCATCATAGCTTGCCCCTTTTTAGGGTTCCGTACCCAAAGGGTAAAACGGGACCCTATTACTAAGACTTCGCTGTCCGTCCATCTGTCTGTCACCAGGCTGTATCTCACGAACCGTGATAGCTAGACAGTTGAAATTTTCACAGATGATGATGACAACAAATACTAAAAACAGAATAAAATAAAGATTTAAGTGGGGCCCCCATACAGCAAACGGGATTTTTGACCAAAGTTAAGCAACGTCGGGCGTGGTCAGTACTTGGATGGGTGACCGTTTTCTTTTTGCAATTTTTTTTAGTTGTTTTTGCTTCATGGTACGGAACCCTTCGTGCGCGAGTCCGACTCGCACTTGCCCGGTTTTTCTATGTGATTTGGCTTAAGGCTTGGTCAAACATACGGCGCGACGCAGCGCCGCGTCCGCGCCGCGCGACCGCGGCACATGCTAACAGGTTACCGACGTCAAACAGACTGCGTCCCGCCGGTATCACGCCCCGCTTCTGTCGCGCCCCGCGCCGCGCCGTACCTTGCGTCCACGCGGCGCGTGCGCAGCGCTACGCCGCGCGGACGCGGCGGCCCGCCGCGTCGCGCTGGGTCACATCAGTCGGATCGGATGTTAGGCAGCGAGCGGTGCGCCGCGTTCCCACGCGGCCGCGCCGCGCTCACGCGCGCGATGAGGGCGTGTTGAGAGCGTGAGGCCGGCGCGATCGGCGCGCGCCCTGTTTGACCAGGCATCGCGTCGGCATCACGCGGCGCTGCATCGCGCTCTGTGTTTGGCCAGGCCTTTAAGGGCTGGTATCCCCACGGCTTACAAGTCCATTAAAAAAAAAATTGTCACAGTTCTAGGGATTGACAGGGCAAGATATGCTGACGCCATCTGCTAAATACTTCGACCGGCCAAACCCATAAACGGGGGGCTCCTATGCTGCCCCCTACAGTTGATGCCCGTTCCCTATCTTACAACTTAGAGCATTTAGTAAGTGGAGACGCCTTGGCGGTCATTTTCTGTATTAAACAGTCTGCCGATTTTTTCGGGGGAGGGGCACGTCAAATGTATGGCTATTTCTACATCATTTGTACGTAACGTACAAATAGCCATGTCAGAAAAATGTCAGTCCATACAAGTTTGCACAATAGGGTATTTGACTGTAAGTATTTAAAATAAATTATTTTACACCATGCCAGGTGTGTCTCACTCCGCGATTTCGTCGCTTTGCTACAGGTAGCTAAAAGTACATCCGTTCGGCCTCAATTTTGGGGTTTGCCATAAGCCGCGCGTGGCGCTGTCGCCACCTAGCGGCCATATCTGTGCTGATCGTAACAGACGCGTTTTGTTAGAGAGTGAGCCTTCTGTACTTAGTACTATTATTTATTCTGTGACCATGCATGGAATGAAGCACCAGAATAAAACTATAAAGAGTAGGTAATTTGAATGTGTCGTCATATAGCTACTAGTGTTTCACATAAATTCCATAGTAGCAAAATCGTTTTGACAGTTCGAAAAAAGAAACTGATTTGACTAGCAGTCAAATACCCTACTGTCATAGAGGTACAATAATATAGAGATGAAACGGGGGAGGGGCCAAACGACCGAACGAGATGCACTTATGGAACTTTCAGTAGGAGTAGCAGAGAAAGCGGTATTATTGCTTGTCCTTGTCACAGTCTCACTTTTTGTTTGTTCCCCACCATAAATTTAGTATGGATTATGGTGGGCAACAAATGAATTCGACCAATCACAGTGTCGCATTTGCGTATGTTTTGTCCCTCACGGACACACGCGTACCTATACCACTTCTATACGATCCTTCCTTCCTCCTATGCCTATTGTGTAAGGTTTTCGGGAGAGGGGTAAGCTCTTAAAGGCGACTCCGGTTATTAAATGCTCTAAGTCTTACAAACTATATAAACAAAACAGCGCCATCTGTCGGCCGCTAGACGCTCTTGGCGAGCTCCTGCGACTTGGCGATCACGTCCTCGATGGTGCCGACCATGTAGAAAGCTGCCTCCGGTATGTGGTCGAGCTCTCCCCTCAGGATCTGTGATACAATAAAATATTCTGGGACAATCTTACTAAAATCGACCTTAGCCCCACAGTAATAAGGGTGTGGGTACTAGACAACGATATACACAATGTATATTAACTAAAACCTCTTATAGAGGACCGTATTTTCAGGCTTTAGGTTAGGTTTGGTTCATGTCGTCTCGGATATGGGTGAGTATGGTATCGATGCATTTAGTGCAATGCCCTGAACACAAATATAATATGAGATGACAAGCGCGAAAGTGGTGGGGTTGTTGCTGTGATGTCATAAAGTCTGCAGTACAAAGTTTTTTTTATCTAGACACGCGGTAGCGTGTCCAGCCAAGTTCAAAGAAAAAGGAACTGGCGACGCAGCAACCGTGTGTAATATTACACGAACCATTTCGAGCTACTTTTGACCCCTTCACAACTTGAAACCTACTTTACCTACACAAATGAAATTTGGCACATGTATTCAAACTCCTTAGCTTGTCCAAAATACAAAATTTCATATACATAGCTCATATAGTTATTGATAAATCAACGTGTAAAAACCGGCATTTTTGTGACTGACATATAGATCAAAAACCTAACCCACTTCCAGATGACCTAGAAACTTGAAATTTGGCATCAAGGTAGACTATTAGGTGTATAAAGAGGAAAAAAATCCGAAAACTGGAAATTATTGATATTTCGATGAAAAAAAAAATTAATACATATAGACCAAAAACCTAACCCACTTCTTATATGACTTAGAAACTTGATATTTGGCTTGAAGGTAGACTATTATGTGTATATAAAGGGAAAAATCTGAAACCTGGAAATTATTGATATTTCGATGGAAAAATAATAACATTTTTTTTTTGTTGAAAATTTTACAGAAAGTATACAGCATTTAGTACCTTAATCTAATGTTTCGCCAAACTGTGAGACAGTTTGTTGGCGGTAACCAAAAACCTAACCTACTTCTAGATGACTTAGAAACTTGATATTTGGCATCAAGGTAGATTATTAGGCGTATACAAAAGAAAAAATCTGAAAACTGAAACTTTTTGACAATTGACCGCGCGTTAGCGAGGATCTTCTTTTCAGCTTAGGCAAACTGCTTTCATGATGAATAGAATACTTACTATTCCACCCTCAAACGGTTCCTTTAGCCAGTTGAGGGTAGATGAAAACATTACATGATCAAATAAAGTAGGTTAAAGTCAGGTCGTCCAGTGACTGATCTAGGCGATTTTGTATTTGGTTGGTTAACCAATAAATTAAACTAGTCGAAAATGTACAAATTGTTTGTTTACTTTTATTTAAATACCTAAAGATACAGACTATATATAGATATAGATGTAGAACTCAGATTTTGTTAAACTTACGCTCTTAAATCCCTTGATCGTGTCCTCTAACTTCACCAGCTTGCCAATATGCCCCGTGAATACCTCGGCCACCTGTCAAATAATAAAATAATAATTAAATTACGATATTGGGATAATTTCTTACAGGATATACCCAAACGGAGTAGCCATTAACCCTTTACCAGGCTGACATTTCAAAAATGACAATCGAATGTCAGTGTTACTCATCGAAAATAGAACACATGTTTGAAGTGCCGCATACATGTGGGAATAACCCTTAGCCTGGTAAAGGGTTAACAGGCGTTACCCTCTGTCGAAATTAGGCGGCCAATCATCATACACACACACACTCCCTCTCTCTCTCACACACACACACACACACACACGACTTATAGCTCTGTGTAGTGATATGGACCTGGAAGGGCTGGGACAGGAATCGCTGGATCTTGCGCGCGCGCGCCAAAGTCAGCTTGTCGTCCTCACACACACACACACACACACACACACACACGCACACGCACACGCACACGCACACGCACACACACACACACACACACACACGACTTATAGCTCTGTGTAGTGGATATGGACCTGGAAGGGCTGGGACAGGAACCGCTGGATCTTGCGCGCGCGCGCCACAGTCAGCTTGTCGTCTTCCGACAGCTCGTCCATGCCCAGGATGGCGATGATGTCCTGCAGAGACTTGTAGTCCTGTGAATCAGAGTCAGAATTTGACGACCGGTCTGGCCTAGTGGGTAGTGACCCTGACTGCGAAGCCGATGGTCCTGGGTTCGAATCCCAGTAAGGGCATTTATTTGTATGATGATACAGATATTTGTACCTGAGTCATGGGTGTTTTCTATGTATTTAAGTATTTGTATATTATATATATCGTTGTCTGAGTACCCACAATACAAGCCTTCTTGAGCTTACAGTGGGACTTAGTCAGTCTGTGTAAGAATGTCCTATAATATTTATTTATAAATTTTAGAAGAATGGCCGTGATTACGATAGCTAGCTGCCGTGCCGATTAATCAGTGGTGGATTTGCCTTAAGGCCCAGTATAGGCCTGGGCCTAGAGCGGCAAGTCATTAGGGGTGGCAGCAAGACGACAGTCTGTAGATGGATGCTGAGAAAGGGGCGGCTATTAGTTACTACAGGCTCTGGGGCCTAGGGCGGCCAAGACTGCCAAATCCGCCACTATCGAGTATAACAAATACAGCGGGCACAGCCGTACCTCTTATTATTTGAAGACATTCAGGGCTTTTCGACTCCCCTTTACAATATGGATAAATAAGGCTGGCTGTGCTTGCTGGGATTAACTACTTAGCAGCTTTGCTTGTTTTTCAGTACAGAGGAAGAATGAAGTCAAATGAAACATTTATAAACAGCAGAGATTATAACGTCACCATTCTCCAAGACAGATGGACGCTACAGAAGTTTCTAAGAACAGCTTCGGGCTCTAAAATTGTTACGTGGTTCTACAAAACTCTCATAAAATGAGCATTCGTACAGCCAATAAAATCTGATGTTCATTCATTGCACGATAATGACAATACCGATATCTAAACTCTATGCTAGATTAGAATTTCAGGATTGGATTTCTTAGATCTCGGCCTGTAAGGTCTAGAATATCTCAGACCTGTAATATCTTCTGTGGGCGAACGTGGTCGCTAGCGCAGCGCTGGGCCATCGTGTAGAGCCATTAAGTACTTGTAATATCTTCTGCACGCCGCGCGCCACTCCGTAATGCTCGGCGCCGATGATGTTGGGGTCCATGACGCGGGAGGTAGAGTCGAGCGGGTCCAAGGCGGGGTACACGCCCAGCTCGGCGATGGCGCGCGACAGCACCGTCGTGGCGTCGAGGTGGGCGAGCGTGGTCGCTGGCGCTGGGCCATCGTGTACAGCCATTAAATACCTGTAATATCTTCTGCACGCCGCGCGCCACTCCGTAATGCTCGGCGCCGATGATGTTGGGGTCCATGACGCGGGAAGTGGAGTCGAGCGGGTCCACGGCGGGGTACACGCCCAGCTCGGCGATGGCGCGCGACAGTACGGTCGTGGCGTCGAGGTGGGCGAACGTGGTCGCTGGCGCTGGGTCCGTCAGGTCGTCCGCTGGCACGTATACAGCCTGGAATTTGTTTTCTTTTTTTACTAGCGACCTACCCCGGCTCCGCACGAATTAACAAATTATACACCCAAACCTCCTTCCTCAAGAATCACTCTATTGATAGGTGGGTGGTGTTTAGCAAAATTGAGTCATCCCACATCCATTTTGCAATAAAATGTCAACTTTAAGCGTCAATTTTTTGAGTTGACATCCTGTTGAAAAATTAATGTGGGTTGACACATTATTAAGTAAATATTATCAGCATTCAGCACAACACTATTAAGTAAATATTATCAGCATTCAGGTGAAAACCGCATGAAAATCCGTTCAGTAGTTTTTGAGTTTATCGCGAACATATATTTAAACAAACACACAAATACCTGCACGCTGGTGATAGACCCCGCCTTAGTTGTGGTGATACGCTCTTGCATGGTGCCCATGTCGGTAGCTAGAGTCGGCTGGTAGCCCACAGCAGACGGAATACGGCCCAGAAGCGCCGATACCTGGCAATAAATAATATTTACAGTAAAATATTTATTTCATAATTAAAATAATACATATGAACTAAACCCGGGACCCGGGTATGTCCTTAAAGTACGTCCAGGACCCGGGTATGTCCTTAAACCACGTCCAAAACCACCGGTGGACGGGCAGCAGCGTCCCTCAAATTCGGTGTACTCGACTGCGATCGCCAACCCGCGTGCCAAGCGTCGCGATTATGGCATTCACCCCCCATAAGGGGGAGGCCTATGTTCAGCAGTGGACGTCTTATGGCTGAGATGGTGATGATGATGATTTGAACTAAACATAAAACCAATTAAAAACTAAACTTAAACATAAATATAAACTAAGTAAGTATAAAAGAATGCCTACTGAAGCCCGTCCCGGGCTGCCTCCGACGCAAAGATGCCCATCACGCTCTCTGCGTTGCCGCGTTGGACAACCTTTGCATCAGGAAGAACCCGGAGCGGGGGTCAAGGCCCCTTTCAAGCAGGCGACGACCCAGCTCCCGGAGTAAGGACTTAAATTACCCTTAGCGCACCAGCAGTAGAATTTTATTTTATTTGAAAAATGTTTACATGACCTTACAGACAGATCCATTGCGTCATGAAACTTAACATTAACATATACCAAACAGGTACATATAACCGTGTATTACAAAAAAAAACATACAACCGAATTGATAACCTCCTTCTTTGAGATTTGGAAGTCGGTTAAAAATAACAATGGGGGCCTATACCACGAAACTTACAATTACAATTTGCAAGTGATAAGTTACAAATATCGTTACAATTATCGGCCTGAGTGAAACGGAAGATGTTGTCTATGAAGAGCAGCACGTCCTGTCCCTCTTTGTCGGTGCAGTGCTCCGCGAGCGTCAGTCCGGTGATGGCGACACCAGCGCCACCTGTCGACCTAGTCAACACACGGGACACGTCACAACCTTACCTCGGAGCCGGCCTGAGTGAAACGGAAGATGTTGTCTATGAACAGCAGCACGTCCTGTCCCTCTTTGTCGCGGAAGTGCTCCGCGAGCGTCAGTCCGGTGAGGGCGACGCGTGCGCGTGCGCCGGGCGGCTCGTTCATCTGGCCGTACACCAGCGCCACCTGTCGACCACATAATGTAACATCTGTGTGGTAATTGTATAGGCAGCATAGGCTGGTTCGGATACAATGCTGATGGTGGTGGTAACGTTGCAGAACGCATCTTTAAAAAAAACCGGGCAAGTGCGAGTCAGACTCGCGCACGAAGGGTTCCGTACCATAATGCAAAAAAAACTGAAAAAAACGGTCACCCATCCAAGTACTGACCACGCCCGACGTTGCTTAACTTTGGTCAAAAATCACGTTTGTTGTATGGTTGGGAGCCCCATTTAAATCTTTATTTTATTCTGTTTTTAGTATTTGTTGTTATAGCGGCAACAGAAATACATCATCTGTGAAAATTTCAACTGTTCGTGAGATATAGCCTGGTGACAGATAGACGGACGGAACCCTAAAAATGTAATATGTCAAATGGCGGCCACGCAGCAGTACTGATAATTCCGCTACTCGATGCTAGATGTCGACATTATCGACTATAATAATAGTTATTTTGGTACTAAAACTGATGTATGAAGTGAGCACTGTATTTTTAAATGTGAGCACTCTATGTAGGTATATGGCGCAGTCAGTAGGAACTCCAGATGTCAAATTGTTTGTAGAAACTGAAACCGACATCGCACCTTACGACGTTTTATATTGTATGTATTATACTTTATACCTTCGACGTCTTGTAGTCTTCCTTGATGACCCCGCCCACTTTCATCTCGTTGTAGAGGTCGTTGCCCTCTCGAGTGCGCTCCCCCACGCCGGCGAACACCTGCCGACACAAATGACAATCGATAAACATCCCTGCGACCCTAGAAGGATCCTATAGAAGTGGTATACGCGTGCCTTCGTGATCCGTGAGGGAAACAACATAAGCAATGTGACACTTTGATTGGTAGAATTATAGACATGTAACTTCGTATAAGATGAATAAAGTCTAAGGTAAAAACGTGCCTCGGAAATTAAGAAAAAGTCATTCTCAGATAGATGCCGCACACACCTTTATCACCAATCCTCGGCTAGATGGCGTTGACGACACCGTTTGATATTTAACAATTTTAACACATAGATATCAGTGAATGAACATGGATCAAAATGATATAAAAATAATAAACTCATTTCCATCCATATAATAAGATTTTTTGATAATTTTATACGTTTTCATTTGAGTTTTAGTCGTGTGTCGATAGATGGCGGTAAATGTACTGTAACTACAAAATTTACAATGACAGGACCCCTCTATACTATTCTTTTTGGTAGAATTTATTTGTTGCCCACCATAGTCCGTACTAAATTTATGGTGGAGAACTAAAAATATGTGAGACTGTGACAAGGACAAACATTAATAGCGCTTTCGCTGCTACTGCTACTGAAAGATACATAAGACTATCCCGTTCTGTCAGTTATCCCCACCACTCATGCCCAATCAGTTTAATACTAGATTCATGGCTGCGACTCTGCGACGCACACAACGCACGTAGGTAGATACTAGATATAGTAGATATACAGCAAGTAGGTAGCCGATCTTAAATATACAGTATATAAGTATACTGTCTAAGTATACTTATATACTGTATAAGTATAGTGTATAGTCTTAAATATAAGTACCAAATAGTTATATTATAGTGCATAAAAAATATTATCGAGTGGTCCCTTCTGGTATCGTCTTGGGTCGTCCCATTCGTTTTTCGTCAAGTTCTTATATTAGTCCTATTCTGCTTTCGTCATTCATTCTACATTGAAAGCCTACGACGATATTGTGATGAATGTAGAATGGGTGACGAAAGCAGAATAGGACTAATTTAAGAACTTGACGAAAAACGAATGGGACGACCGAAGACGATACCTCCCTTCTCACTTCACTACACCTTAATATAAAACAAAGTGTATATTTGCGATAAACTCAAAAACTACCCGCATGCACTGAACGGATTTTCAATGCATTTTTCAACTATATTACCAGTAGAGTGATTCTTAAAGATCTCAAAGTTCTGGAACGGTATCAAAAAACTCAACCCCAAACAAAGCTTGCCTGTTAGTGTGGACGGTCTGCAGGAGCCCAAGCTCATAGCCGACATGTTTGCTGGTAGGTTCAAGGTCGACCCGCTGCCTGCGGCGGCGCAAACGGATACAGTGATCTCGGGAACGGAAGGCTCAGTTCGGTTTACCCCCCAGGATGTTAAAAAAGCAGTTGCACAAATGACAAGGGGTAAATCGCCTGGGCATGATGGACTTAGTTTGGAACACGTGCAGTATGCTGGCGATGTTATTTATGGCAAATTATGTGCGTTATACTGCATGTGCGTCAAACATACCTATTTACCGCCTGAGATGATGAAGACCGTTGTGGTGCCAGTTGCTAAAAACAAAACGGGTAACCTGGGATCTGCCAGCAATTATAGGCCCATTTCATTGGGTACAATACTGGGCAAAATTCTGGAGCGACTTATACAGCCTGCACTGGTGAGTAATTTAGATATCAATGATGCACAGTTTGGTTTTCGTACCGGGCTCTCAACAGACGCGGCGATTTTAAGCCTAAAACACAGTGTGAATTACTACGTGGACCGGGAAACATCTGTTTATGCGTGTTTCCTGGACCTAAGTAAAGCATTTGATCTGGTGAATTATAATATTCTCTGGAACAAATTGCTCGACACTAAGGTACCTAAACCTATCGTCGGGCTGTTGAGATACTGGTACGGGAACCAAACTAACTGCGTTAGGTGGGGCGACGCGACGTCTAGTGACTATAGACTAGACTGCGGTGTACGTCAGGGTGGTTTGACCTCTCCGGACCTCTTTAACCTCTATGTGAATGAGCTGATAGTCGAACTGAGCAGCGCCAGGATCGGCTGTCATATCGGGGATGTTTGTCTAAACAATCTCAGCTATGCGGACGATATGGTGCTGCTGAGCCCGTCTATCAGTGGTCTTCAGACGCTACTCTCGATCTGTGAACGGTATGCGGCGGCTCATGGTCTAAAATATAACGTTCAGAAGACCGAGATGATGGTCTTTAGGGCTGGCAGAGGTCCGGACAGGATACCTAAACTAGTTCTGAATGGCTCACCGGTGCAGGTAGTGAAAAAGTTTAAATACCTTGGACACGTCTTGTGCAGTGACTTAAAAGATGACCTTGACATGGAACGAGAAAGACGAGCTCTGTCCATCAGGTGTAACATGCTCGCGCGCAAATTTGCGAGGTGTACAAATGATGTCAAAGTGACTCTGTTCAGAGCATTTTGTCAGTGTTTGTATACCTGTCAACTTTGGGTTAACTTCAGTAGAAAAGCATTTTCAACTCTGCGGGTTCAATACAATGACGCTTTCCGCATTCTACTGAGGTTACCCAGGTTTTGTAGTGCATCGAGCATGTTCGCAGAGGCAGGGGTGCCCGACTTCTTCGCCATCATCAGAAGTAGGATAGCAGGTTTCTGGGAGAGATTGAGAAACTCAGACAATCTAATACTTAAGACCGTCTCCGAGAGCCTGTACAGCCCCATTTTCCGATACTGGTCATCCGTTCACCACTGCGAGAACAAAAAGTGACAGTACCTAGAGTACAATATTGTAAATTAATATAAAAGTAATATAAGACTAGTCATGTGGCGACTGAAGCAACTCTTAGTTTAAGTTTTTAGTTTATATTAAGTTTAGCATAATTTTTATATGGACATGTGTCTGAAATAAAGTGATTTTTTTTTTTTTTTTTTTAAAGAAGGTTTAGGTATATAATTTGTTAAGGTTTTGTGTCACCCGTGCGAAGCCGGGGCGGGTCGCTAGTAAAGAATAAGAACCTCTGAGAGTCTAGTCAAGATGACAGTCGTACGTCGACAAACACCACACGAAAATTAAAAAAAATATGACAGATGCTACGAAAAGCAACGGACTATTTTCCATACAATACAAAGTATCGCTTGTCGTTTTTTATCAACGATTTTCATCTAGGCTTGCCCCCTATATATATAGTCTGTATCTTTAGGTATTTAAATAAAAGTAAACAAACTGTACATTCTCGGGTAGTTGTAACATTTATTGGTTAACCAACCAAATGCAAAACCGCCTGGATCAGTCACTGAACGACCTGACTTTAACCTACATTATTTTATCATGTAATGTTTCCATCTACCCTCAACTGGCTTATAAAGCCATTTGAGGGTAGATTTTGTTTACTTTTACTTAAATATCTAAAGATACAGAGTATAGACATAGACAGTAAGATGAATCTGTAAAAAACTAGCCAAGTCTCGATGGAGCTGCTTGTTTATCTCTAAAAAGTAATGAAATCTAGACAAAGTCGTGCCAAGTCTAAGGTTCCTTACTGCGATTTCTTTAAAATTATTATAGTTAATGTTGTGTGACTTGGCCGTTGAAGGGTACACAAGCCCTAACTCTGTACCGAATTTCAGCTCTCTGAGTTTATGGGAAGTACTAGTTCTATTCTGATGATCATGAGTGAGTTTCATAAATGCGAAACTTTGCTTTCGCTTAACTTCGGAACTAAATGACCTACAGACTTGAAATTTTGGATTTTAAGTATGTGATTATAGCTTACTGGATGACCAAAATTTCTGCGTTCTGGTCTTATCCAGAGGTTCTCAAATAGGGGCCTGAAAATGCGGCGAAATGGTTCCAGTAAAGGATGCATGGTACGGCAGTGTTTGCTTCGCGCTCGACTTGGCGGGGGCACTGCCGTGCCCCCCGATACGTACAGAGAAGCCGCCATGCGCCTTGGCCACGTTGTTGATGAGTTCCATGATGAGCACCGTCTTGCCGACGCCGGCGCCGCCGAACAGACCGATTTTACCACCTGCAATATGTACAAGAAGCAGCTTACAATGAATGAACGAATTATTATGACGTTTCTTTAACCCCCCGTATGCTTAGACACGGATCCGTGAGTGGAAATTTAATCTATTGTTTTAAATATCAAGTTCACTTTTTCAATGATCAAATTTGACAGGCCGCATGCCGCATATGAGGGGTTAACCCTTTTCCAGGCCGCATGCAGCAATGTAGAAGGTTTCCCAAAAAAATCCAAATACATTTCAATTAATCCAGCTTAGATGATTCATTTGAAGACAAGTCACGTTTCTCGGAAGTGCAATCTAGTTTGAAACTTAAATCGGAATGCTAAAGTTGTAATTCTGTTGGCGCGTATTTGGTCGATAAATCGTACTATGCCTGGAAAAGGGTTAACATTCATAAATTACGATTAAGTAATTCCCTGTCAATGTCCAGGATGGTTCCATTTTTAGGGTTCCGTAGCCAAATGGCAAAAAAACGGAACCCTTATAGATTCGTCATGTCTGTCTGTCTGTCTGTCTGTCTGTCTGTCTGTCTGTCTGTCTGTCTGTCCGTCCGTATGTCACAGCCACTTTTTTCCGAAACTATAAGCACTATACTGTTGAAACTTGGTAAGTAGATGTATTCTGTGAACCGCATTAAGATATTCATACAAAAATAGAAAAAAAATAGTAAATTTTTAGGGTTCCCCATACATAGAACTGAACCTCAAAAATTTTTTTTTCATCAAACCCATACGTGTATGGATAGGTCTTCAAAAATGATATTGAGGTTTCTACTATCATTTTCTTCTAAACTGAATAGTTTGCGCGAGAGACACTTCCAAAGTGGTAAAATGTGTGTCCCCCCCCCCCCCTGTAACTTCTAAACTAAGAGAATGATAAAACTAAAAAAAAATATATGATGTACATTACCATGCAAACTTCCACCGAAAATTGGTTTGAACAAGATTTGGTAAGTAGTTTTTTTTTAATACGTCATGAACCGTAAACCGCAATTTTATTGTTACATGCTGGTTACGGAACCCTTCATGGGCGAGTCCGACTCGCACTTGGCCGCTTTTATAGAACGTGACAAGCCCACAAGCGTGACGTGGCAGGCACCTTCTGGGCGAGCTCGCTCCATCGTAGGCCACGTCTACACCTCGGCTAGTCTGTGGCCATGAGTAAGCCCATTCATAATAATAAATAAAAAAAGCATGACGTGACGTAAGGCGCAAGTAGGTCAACGACCTTAATGCCGGTGGCGAGGATCTCCTCTTCAACTGACATCTCCGCGAAGGGCGGAGCGACCGGAACGTCCGCGTGTAATGGGCGCTATAATCCGATCATTGCGTGTAATGGGCGCTATAGTCGGACTCATTTAAGCGGTCGATCTATAACACATCAGTCTCTATGATGATGATTACCTTTGACGTATGGCGCCAGCAGGTCGACGACCTTAATGCCGGTGGCGAGGATCTCCTGTTCGACTGACTTCTCCACGAAGGGCGGGGCGTCCGCGTGAATGGGCGCTAACACATCAGTCTGTATGATGATGATGATTACCTTTGACGTAAGGCGCCAGTAGGTCGACGACCTTAATGCCGGTGGCGAGGATTTCCTGTTCAGCTGACATCTCCACGAAGGGCGGGGAGTTATAGTCCGACCGCTTAAATGAGTCCTCGCCTGCGCGGTACGGGGGCGACGGGGTAGGACGACGAAGGATCGCGGGGAAGGTGCGGGCGGCAGGCGTACGGCGAGGACTCATTTAAGCGGTCGATCTATAACACATCTGTCTCTATGATGATGATTACCTTTGACGTATGGCGCCAGCAGGTCGACGACCTTAATGCCGGTGGCGAGGATCTCCTGTTCGACTGACTTCTCCGCGAAGGGCGGGGCGTTATAGTCCGACCGCTTAAATGAGTCCTCGCCTGCGCGGTACGGGGGTGACGGGGTAGGACGACTAAGGATCGCGGGGAAGGTGCGGGCGGCAGGCGTACGGCGAGGACTCATTTAAGCGGTCGATCTATAACACTGTCTGTCTGATGATGTCTCTATGATGATGATTACCTTTGACGTATGGCGCGAGTAGATCGACGACCTTAATGCCGGTGGCGAGGATCTCCTGTTCGACTGACATCTCGACGAAGGGCGGGGCGTCCGCGTGAATGGGCGCGAACACGTCCGTGTCTATGGGGCCTCGCTCATCTGTAACAAGATTGTATTCACTCGTGGTCTGGGCCCCTATTTCTCGAACGGTATTAGGCTAATATTATTAGTCCATAAACTGTCATATCGTATGGGTTTCCATGACAACACACTAATAATATTAGTCTAATATTTTTCAAGAAATGGGCCCCTGTAATAAAGTATTATTGTTTCATGGAACAGATAGAGTCTGATAAAAACACCCTGGTCTGGCCTTGAAGATTTTTGTGATAAACGGGGAATTAATCATACATTCATCCAGAAGCACAAGTACGTCCTGGTAAATTCGCAGAAGTACTGGAATGATATCTTTCTGTCGAGTTTTTAAGTCCCTCATACAGGCACAGAATACTACCGTACAGAAAAGGCGACACTTTCTACAAAACCGAAGTTTGACAGCGATTCAGGGACGAATCATGCTATTCCTTTCTAATGTATGGCAATATCCCTTTCGGCTCTTTAGGGTTGCCAAAATTCAAGTCATTATCTTATGTGGTCGTGCACGCAAAAGGACGCCAAGTAGTGCCAACCCTAAAATAATTGCTCGGAGCAATGCTGAGCCGAGCGGAGACGAGTTTGCCCGAAGTGAGGAGTGTCTCCCCTCTGATATAGGCGGGTCGATCAACTATTTCTCAATGTTATTCTGCCTCATTAGCCAGGAGACAATTAGGTAGTGAGTCATGGCTTGTCCAACAGGTCTCCATCGCCATACAGCGGGGTAACGCTGCTAGTGTGATGGGGACCTTTGGACCCGGCATGGCTCAGAACGGGTTTTAGTTTGTTAAGTTTTATACATACATAATATGTAAAATTGAATAAATATATTTGACCATTAGGTAGTAACATAGTTTCTTAGAAGAGCTGCTGTACCATGTTCTACAAACGTGCTTAGTAGGTCTCATTTTGGAAAGGCCTTTAAAAATTCAAGTTCGGTCCATTTAAATACGAAATAACTAGTATTTTAAGAGTGACACAGGAGGCCGTAACCATGGCAACTAGTGACAAGAAAAAGTTGATTCACCCTACCTAGAGAGATATTAGTCATAGTCACTCACCAATAGGTTCTCCAATGACATTAATAATCCGTCCGAGTGTAGGGGCGCCCACGGGAATGGTGATCGGGGCGCCGGTGTCAATGACCTCTTGTCCGCGGACCAGGCCCTCGGTGCCGTCCATGGCGATGGTCCGGACCGCGTTGTCGCCCAGGTGCTGAGACACTTCAAGGATGAGCCGCGGGGCTGGAGGTGACAAAGCAAATTGGTATGGTTACACCAATGAGAAGTACAGAGGGTTATTGTCATAGATCATGATGGTCCGGACCGCGTTGTCGCCCAGGTGCTGAGACACTTCGAGGATGAGCCGCGGGGCTGGAGGTGACAAAGCAAATTGGCATGGTTACACGCTACCACAGTCATATTTGAATGAGAAATTTGCCTAGCGATGAGAAGCTCCCCATGGGTTTCGGGGGCGATAAATCGATCTAGCTAGGTGTTATCTCTGGAAAATCGCGTATTTTTGAGTTTTTATTAGGGTTCCGTACCCAAAGGGTAAAACGGGACCCTATTACAGACTTCGCTGTCCGTCCGTCCGTCCGTCCGTCCGTCCGTCTGTCCGTCTGTCTGTCACCAGGCTGTATCTCACGAACCGTGATAGCTAGACAGTTAAAATTTTCACAGATGATGTATTTCTGTTGCCGCTATAACAACAAATACTAAAAATACTAAAAACAGAATAAAATAAAGATTTAAGTGGGGCTCCCATACAGCAAACGTGATTTTTGACCAAAGTTAAGCAACGTCGGGCGTGGTCAGTACTTGGATGGGTGACCGTTTTCTTTTTGCATTTTTTTCCGTTTTTTTCTGCTTTATGGTACGGAACCCTTCGTGCGCGAGTCCGACTCGCACTTGCCCGGTTTTTTTGTTATCCGCGTATTAAAGCTCGCTCTTCCAGATATTCCAGTTTCTGAAAACGCGGCGCTATCGGTATGCACGTTGTTTTCGGGTGTGTAATTGTTGTAGTCGGGATGTGGTGTTTGTGTTTTGTGATTGAGAAGTGTAGTATGTGTGTGTGTGTGTGTGTGTGTGTGTGTGTGTGTGTGTGTGTGTGTGTGTGTGTGTGTGTGTGTGTGTGTGTGTGTGTGTGTGTGTGTGTGTGTGTGTAGTGATTTGAAACGGAAGAGATTCAGAAATGAAGGAAAGAACAAATGAGTGATTTCGTTATTAAGTACCGTTGAAGATTTTAAATTGTTAACAATATGGTATTCTATAAAATCTTTGAAGCATTTTATGGTAGCTTCTTTTGTGAGTATGGCCTGTAAGTAACTTATAAGAGGGAGTTCATACTAACTTCTCCCGGGTACTTCAAGAGCGTTCAGAATCAGCGGGAGCCCCTTATCGAACTGCACATCCACAACAGCGCCGATCACTGTAAAACACATTTTATTTAAAATTTGTTTCTCATAAAGTAGGTAAGTACACAACAATTCTCTAACAGTTAATATTCCTCGCCAAACTGCGATTGCAGTTTGTTGGCGAGATAGCGCACATTTTATGAGAGATTCTTATATTTTTTAAATTTTTACGTCTTCATAGGCCTTTCAGTCTATTGCAAACTATACAAACTTTGTCAGGGCGACAACGTTTTTCATGGCTGTATATATATAAGCTTTTGTTTATTGTGCCCTTTTTTGCCACTTTTGTGTCATTTCGAGGCAGGATCGCGAGCCCTTTTCATCTTTACATATTAGGAGAAACTGACGTATAGAGCTACCACTCTCTTTCTTTACTTATATTCAGAGAGCGCAACTTTGGTGCCGATGACGTCATTATGACGTTAAGTCGCATATAGGATGTTTTTTTAAAACAACATTGTAACACCTCAATGATTCTTAATAATGATAATATATATATATAGTAGTGTACCCTATAATGGGCGTGGAACCAGTAATGGGACAAAAAACCACAAATCCTCTAAAATAAGTGTCTAAAAGTAGTTTATAAACACTGCCTGTATATTATCATAAATAAGAGTCCTAGAGCTGTTTCAGTTTGAATTGTTATTAAATTTGGTTGTTTTTTAAGAAATTGGCGTCAACCCAAAAGTTGTCGTGTCACTGAAAAAAAATACCACTACGAATTCTTAACAACTTCGCTAAGAGAGGTGAGTTCATTTATTAAATTTTAATTAATTAATACTTGATGAAAACTAGAATGTGTTTTGTTAATTGCATTTACCATGAGATAAGGTATACCACATACTATGTTGTGACTCCACAGATGTAAAAAAAATAGTGGTATTTTGCCCAATCCCATTATAGGAGCCGTAAAACTGCATACCTCCTATAATGGGACAATTTACATAATGATGCTTGCCATGCCATCATTTCATGTTTAAACTATACAGAAGTAAAATGTAGTTATGCTCAGGAGGTATGCTCGGACTTCGGATAAATTAATATCGTTTTTCCAAACTTTCATTTAACTTGCCCTGTTAGTTAGTGTGAGTCAAATCTTGGTAGCCGAATTTGAGCCACTTTCCGATTGAGTTGAAATATTGTATTCGTAATTAAATATGCAAATCGGATGATAATGCAATATTATGATAACATGGACCAGATCTGATGACCTATTTCAATATTTTATACTGATAGAGCAGTGTCCATTACTGGGGGGCCCATCACTGGAGCGTTGGTGTCCATGACTGGAGAAAAAAAGCATAGTTTTAATTTGTTAAGTACGTGGAAACTCATCGCAGTATCTTATAAACAACACGCCTGAAACATGAAAGACGGATAGGACTTTCATCTTTTAATACGTTAAGCGGTAGACCATTTACATGTATTAGGGAAATATCACAAATACTCCAAATTCCCTCTTAAATGTCCCATGACTGGTTACTGTTACTATATATATAATTGTTTATTTATAAAAATGCTTGGTAATTTACACAAAAATAATGTAAACATTAAAAAACGATACGAAACGATCTCCTTCTCGTTAAATATGCTTTGTTGTTTTTAAATGTTTCTCTATATTGCTTGCTTTTGCTGTTAAATTTTAGTCACATTTTTTCATTTTTTACAATCAGAAAAGGAAATTTCTGCAAATACGGCTGCGAAGACTCCATAGCGACTTCAAACAATAATATTTCGGTTATATTTTATTTACTAATAAAAATATAAGTAAACAGTAATTGATTGTCATTTCCAACAATCTTGTTTTTAACATGACAAAGACAGTTAGTTATGTTTTTATACGTGGCCATTACGTATAAAAACTCTCAACTCAAGTTTCAATATCAGTAAACTAAAGAGGCTAATAAGTTGTTATTTGTTTAAGTATCTATAATCTAGATAACAACACTCTGTATTTAGCTTCACGTCATACGTCTGTCATCGGCACCAAAGTTGCGCTCTCTGCTTATATTACTCTATGTGTGTACTTCTTATAAACAAACTATAAAATATGTGACACTTACCAGCTATGATCCTACCAGTAGCCCCAGCACCTTCAGCTCTCGGCGGCCCTTTGCTTGGAGCCGCTTCTTTCCCACCAGCTGCGGCCGCAGCCTTGGGCGCCTCTCCACCACCCTTCTTGCTCAACCTGACTTCAGACGGCACGAGCACCGACGTCAGAGGCTCAGACCAGCTACACGTAGGCGACAAATCCCCAAACCCGGACGCCACACGGCTGAAAGGATCTGCAATAGCTAGAGTAGGTTCCAGCTCAATGGGATCCTCTATTCTGCAGCCGAAGGTAGACATTGATCGTTCCCACGGAGTTTTCTGAGGAGGCGTTCGATTGAAAGGGCTGTCGCTAGGATTTGCCATACTAGGAGAAGCGACAGGTGTCTCTGATTGTTCTCCTAGATCGCGTGGGAGAATCGGTCGTGTTGTAGGATAATTGTTTGTATCTAGCGGAACTGATCGATAATTCTGATCGGGAACCCCTGTCGCAATGACAGCCGGGCGGTTGGAAGCCGATGTTAAAGGAACACCTTCGAAATCTTGAGCGGTTATGTTAGGGTTTGAAGCGACTGGAACTGGTGGTACAGATGTTGGGTCGAAGTCAGCGTCTATCGCCGTCACGTTCATGGGTCCCATGGGGCCAAGCGTTAGATCCTCGTTGTCGTAGTTGTAGAGGGGAATTTCACGATCGAAGTCTATACGTTCTTCTCCGGCCATGGATTCGAACTTCGTTGGATCATTGTGGATCTGTGGACCCTGTGGACCCTGTGGGCCCTTTGGACTCTGAGGACAATGTAATAGTAACATGTATTTTGAATCGTTATCTACTTTACGTTTTCTTACTTTAATAATAATAACTACATACAAGTAAGTTGTAGGACGTACAGTCAGCAGCAGATATACCTGAGCGGGCAAGGTGTCCAAGAAAACATATACACTTCAATCGTCACAAAAATAAGGACATCTAAGATGTCATTTTCACGTAGGCTTTCAGTTCGTCACAAATACCTTAACTCCTGAGTTTTTCTTTAACACATACACCCTTATTTAATCACAATGACAATGACGGTTAAAAAGTCAGTGGTAACTAAGCAATCAAATTCAAGCTGCTGTCATTAATACCTACACGCACTGCCAATCACGTACGTCAGCAGCCAGGGTGCCACCAGTTGCTAAGCAGTTGTTATTTCAATGGTAACTAAGCATCAACATTTTATCTGTTTAACTTTAAAATAAATACTGTAGCACTACGAATTGACACCTCCTTTCTTAAAGAAGTATTTTATCGTTAAGTGTCTAACTTATTCAATAAATAAGTAGGTTCTACTAGAATGATCGGTTTTTTTTTATTTTAACTGTCATATGCGGCTGTTCTTCCAAACCGTTGATCATATTATATACCTATGTTAATATATTTATTTAGCCCACTTATTGTACTAAAATATACTATACAGGGTGGCCCATTTAGATCGGCCAGTATGGGAAAATCTGATACTATAAGATATACACCGATCTCTTCTTAGGAATCATGTCATCGATTTTAGTAACACGAAAAACTGCATTCATACATTAAAAAAATGTGTACTCAGCTCGGGAATCGAACCCCGAACGTTTTGAAAAATAAAACTAAGTCTATTTCTATTTAGATATCGATTGTGTAGGTCTTAAGCACCCATACAACCATTTCCAGTCGCCGTTACGACGCGGTGTAGACACATCTTGTGTCGACACCGTCTGTTTCGGTCACAATTCCAGTCGCAGAGTCGTCGCCGTGTCGACACAGTTACCAGAAATGGGGAAGGGTCGACACATGACACAAAGTGACATAAAGTGTGGTCGCCGTGTGCACACATTGTTACTAGTTTGCGACTACTTTATGCCAAAATCATTCGTTCATTCGTTCATTTCGTTCCTGTCAAATGGAAACTGTCAGATGGAAAAATAGTTAAATAAAAATAAGTGACATTAATACGCCATCTCTAAAACGGATTACAAGACGTAATTATATATTGTTTGCATTTATATTACAATAGGACTTAAATTATTATGGGGAATTAAATTGCTCGAGTGATTTGATAAACTAAGTGTAATATAATCAACGCGCCACCACATCGTTTTAGTTTAGCCGGAAATGAAATTGTTTACTTCTCAGTGCTTGTGTTCATAAATATATTATTTGATGCATTTTTAGTACTTCGATGCGTATACTATACTTAAATAACAGAAATAACGCTTTACATACTACGAAACTTGTTAATTATGATGTATAAATATGGTTTAAGGCTGAGAAATATTGCAGTCACAAAGTAGTCGCAAATGTTTCGACTTTGTGTCGACTCTGTGTAGACACATGACACGCGCTGTCAAAAGTAATAACAAAGTTACTGGATTTGCAAAATGGCTCCTTGTGTTCATTTGTTTTCAGATATTCTCAAAGTGTAAAAATGACGTGGTCAGAGATGGGACTTAGATTAACTGTTTATTCGACTAATTAATGGAATAAAAAAGTTAATCCTCAAATTTTAATCACGATTAGTTTAGTCGACATAACATAGATTGAAATTGAATTAATCTGAACATTAATCGAATAAATTAACGATTAAATCTCGGTTGGAAGTTGACAGGGGGCCATTTTTGTACGTAAAAATAATAGAAATGTCTTGCATGCAGATGGTAGCCAAACACTTTGTCATAAAAGTCGAGATGGGTGTCGATTTATAGGTTTTAGGGAGTGACGATTTCGAAAATGATGACCATTTTGGAATCCAAAATGGCGGCCATGCACTATGCCATAAAAGTCGTCAGGGGTGTCGTTTTATAGGTTTTAGGAGGCGCAGATTTCAAAAATGATGACCATTTTGGATTCCAAGATGGCGGCCATGCACTATGTCATAAAAGTCGTCATGGATGTCGTTTTATAGGTTTTAGGGGGCCCCGATTTAGAAAATGATGACCATTTTGAAATCCAAAATGGCGGCCATGCACTATGTCATAAAAGTTGTCATGGGTGTCGTTTTATAGGTTTTGGGGGGCGCAGATTTAGAAAATGATGACCATTTTGGATTCCAAAATGGTGGCCATGCACTATGTCATAAAAGTCGTCATGGATGTCGTTTTATAGGTTTTAGGGGGCCCCGCTTTCGAAAATGATGACCATTTTGGAATCCAGAATGGCGGCCATGCACTATGTCATAAAAGTCGTCATGGGTGTCGTTTTATAGGTTTTAGGGGGCGCGGATTTCGAAAACGATGACCATTTTGGATTCCAAGATGGCGTCCATGCACTATGTCATAAAAGTCGTCATGGATGTCGTTTTATAGGTTTTAGGGGACGCAGATTTCGAAAATGATGGCCATTTTGGAATCCAGAATGGCGGCCATGCACTATGTCATAAAAGTCGTCATGGGTGTCGTTTTATAGGTTTTAGGGGGCGCGGATTTCGAAAACGATGACCATTTTGGATTCCAAGATGGCGTCCATGCACTATGTCATAAAAGTCGTCATGGATGTCGTTTTATAGGTTTTAGGGGACGCAGATTTCGAAAATGATGGCCATTTTGGAATCCAAAATGGCGGCCATGCACTATGTCATAAAAGTTGTCATGGGTGTCGTTTTATAGGTTTTAGGGGGCCCTGATTTCGAAAATGATGACCATTTTGGAATCCAAAATGGCGGCCATGCACTGTCATAAAAGTTGTCATGGGTGTCGTTTTATAGGTTTTAGGGGGCCCTGATTTCGAAAATGATGACCATTTTGGAATCCAAAATGGCGGCCATGCAGTATGTCATTAAAGTCGTCATGGCTGTCGTTTTATAGGTTTTAGGGAGCGCAGATTTCGAAAATAATAACTATTTTGGAATCCAAGATGGCGGCCATGCACTATGTTAAAAGTCGACATGGATGTCGTTTTGTTGGTCATGGTCATCATTTTCGAAATCTGCTCTTCCTAACAACTATAAATCAACATCTATGACGGCTTATATGACAAAGTGCACGGCAGACATCTTGGAATCCAAAATGGTCATCATTTTCGAATTCTGCACTCCCTAAAATCTATAAAACGATATCCATGACGACTTTTATGACAAAGTGCACGGCACACATCTTGGATTCCAAACTGGTCATCATTTTCGAAATCGGCACTTCCTAAAATCTATAAAACGATATATATTCATGACGACTTTTATGACAAAATACGTAGCCGTCATCTTGGATTATAAAATGATCATCGTTTTCGAATTCTGCACTCCCTAAAACCTATAAATCGACATCCGTGACGACGCAAGTTATCTTTATTTTCAGATCTAACAAATTGCTACAGAATACAAAGGACAAAAAAAGAAGCGAGGAGGTAATGAAACAAGCAAAAATACAGATGATTCCTCGACGCAATGGGATGCTTCTTAAATTGTGTCCAGATTTTTTTGTCATAAAAGTTTTTATTTTTCACGTATTACTCTCACAAGTTCCGTGACATTTCGACCTTGTAATTTTTTAAGTAAATGTTTTTGCTTATCTGTGAGGATCTCACTAGAATAATATAATCAAGGTATGTTTATATTTGATGATTGAAATAGTAACGCAAAAAAAAATTATATTTGTGTCTTATATTCCTGCCGAAGACTTTTATTTTTCCTTTTCCTTCTACACAAGTTTGGTCAAGTAATAAGAATTTAGGGCTCTCAATTTTATTTTGACTTCTACAACAGTAAAGCTACGAGGCCATGTTTGGTATCGTTTTCGTATAAATTCGCAGTACCAAATTTAGTTATGGTATCACATTGACACCATTCCAAAGTAAAAACATAAAAACTTACTTTCTTTTAAACTCCTCTTCACGCTTAAACTGCTGAACAGTTTTAATTTAAATTTAGTACACATATATTTTGAGTCCCGAGACAGGACATAATAAGTTATCTCAAAATTCATCCTTCAAAAGTGTGAAATGAGGTGTAGGGGGGAATTCAGAATTGACTTCTTGAAGTTAATACTGTTTAAGTTTAGGTTTGAAGTCATGTTTTTTTATCATTTTTAACTAAATCAAAGATGTAGACCATCCCAAATATAATATAAATCGGTTCAGCGGTTATTGATTTCCCGTACAAATTTCCACGCCACTTTTCACACCTTCAAAAGATGATTTCGGTTATAAGATCTATCCTATGTCCTGTTCCGGGACGCAAACTATTTCTATACCAAATTTCAACGAAATCGGTTCAGCGGTTAAGCGTCAAGAGGAGTTTAAAAAAACCGACCAAGTGCGAGTCGGACTCGCGTATTAAGGGTTCCGTACATTAAGTCCGACTCGCGCTTGACTGCACATTTCTAATAGGTTTTCCTGTCATCTATAGGTAAAGAACTATTTTGTGTATTCAGACAGACAGACATACAGACGCACGAGTGATCCTATAAGGATTCCGTTTTTTGCTTTTGAGGTACGGAACCCTAAAAAGATTTTTTTTAATTTTGTGGAATGGTGTCAATGTGATATCTTAAATGGATTCAGCAACCCAGATTTATACGAAAACGATACCATACACGGCCTAGCACCTTCACTGATGTAGATATATCAAGATAAAATTGAGAGCCCTAAATAAACTTTCAAGAGCGGATATCTCAAAAACTATTCAACATATCGAAAAAATTGACCGAATAAACTTGTAACAAATTAAATTAACTTTCATTTTGTATAAGTGGCCATGTCGCTAAGATGCATAGTTTCCGAGATATAATCGAAAAACCGGAAAATGGGACCTTCAAAGCCGCCTCTCTTCCCCCCGCTCAAGGGCTACGGCCGGGGACTTTTGATATGTTCACCTCCTAACTTGTCCAAACCAAGTTACAGAGTCAAAAATTGTGTTCCGAGCATTTCCCTCTACAACTTTTTTGAGCATTCGTTGGCTGACCTAAGTAGCTTATTGCATTTCTTTAAAAACTTTTCTGTAAAAGGTTGACGGGTGTTGGGTGTTTATATGGTTTTGGTCGATTATTATCATTTGCATCGCCCACGATGACTTACTAGAATTACTTACGAGCACACGAGACACTAATAGTAGTTTGACAAACCTTGGTTTTCAAGAGGTATTTTATATTGACATTTGCTGTCACAAATTTGCTGTCAGATTTAGTCGCAAACCGCACGCAAAGTGCACACAAATGTGTCGACACCTTGTTACGGAAAAGTGTACACACGGCGACGACACTTTGTTTCGAAACAATTCTAGACACATTGTGTGGACTCTGTTACGACACATCTGACATTTAGTTACCACTTTGATGATTCTGCGACTGGAATGGTTATATGGGCAATAAATGTTACTATGAAACATGATGTCTGAAATTAATAAAATGCATTGTTTTCATATCCTTTAATTTAATTTAGTCAGTTTTCGAAGAGACCAGCATTTTTAGGGTTCCGTACCCAAAGGGTAAAACGGGACCCTATTACTAAGACTCTGCTGTCCGTCCGTCTGTCCATCCATCCGTCCGTCCGTCCGTCTGTCACCAGGCTGTATCTCAGGAACCGTGATAGCTAGACAGTTGAAATTCTGTTGCCGCTATAATAAGTAACAAGAAATACTAAAACAGAATAAAATAAAGATTTAAGTGGGGCTCCCATACAACAAACGTGATTTTTGAGTAGTAAATATCAAATGGCATTCCGCACAGGAGTAATCTAAGTAACGCCCCCTGCGGGTTCAAACCTACAACGTCCTGATAGAAAGTCGTACATACCTACGCTACATGTGACATTATCTTCAAAAATTATATGTATAAACTAATGCGAAATTAACATAAAACCAGAAGACACAAATTAATAATAGAAATGAAACCCAAAAAAAAAACAAAAAGCTGTATAATCTCTAGGTACGTACGACTGAGATTTGAACCCGCGGTCGCTGCTTTGAAAAGCAAACGCCTGTTACTGAGACCACGACGTGCCTTGACAATTGGCTCTAAATTCGGCTTCAGTTAGCTTTTGCTATGTGTATGTGTCGTCTTGACGATTCTGTTAAAAGAAATAATTTGCAGTAAGTTGACCGAGAGGCTCCTGTCAAATGGTTGAAGGGCAAAACGTGAGATAGATGTATGTGATGACAAGACTGTACTGCTTTCGATGATTGTCAAAATGTAAACCTGAAATTAGCATGGCTATCTTTTATTCAATATTCGACCATACTTGTATGCTTTAAAGTCTATTTTTCCATATTGTTCAGATATATTTGACACGTTGACCGCTTAGATACCATTGGTTTTTTGACAGCTAAGGTATCAATGACTTGTTGTAAGTGTAGAAATTAATGAATAGCGACTGTTAACATATTTGTGACACGTTGAGCGCTCACAAGTAAATACTACCATGACAGTCAACAACTTTTTGACAGTTTAAACGTTTACCTCTCTTTGAGCACCTGGAGTGTATAGCGACTTCTGCTGCTGACTGTACGGTAAAACATATTAATAAGTTTAAATCTTGCTTAAAACTTAATAGGTACTTATTAGGCCTATATCTTATTAAAATTTATGGTTCATTTATGTAATGGGTTGTTATTTAAAATGTATGGAGTGAGCACTCTAAGCTTCATTATTCTCTATATGACTCAGACATATAGGAACCTATATTTACATCGCTGTAGCTTTTTAGGCTTAAATTAAAATACTTACATACATAATACATCAGACACAAGCCTAAAATCCTTTCTTTGAGGTAAACACAAGATTTGAGGCTTAGTCTAGGTTCTATATTCAAAATCTGAAGCTCTCAAACCAGGTTTTTAGGAAATTTAGAAAACTTAGTACCTTAGAACAAAAGAAAAGTATCATTGTTGCACAGTAGGTAATCGTAAACATTGAATCCATTCATATTTTTAAAAGTACATATTTTTATAAACGTATGGGTTCAAATTTAGCGTCCATGTTCGCTAGTAGGTATACCGTCACGCTCCGTGATGTTGCGTCATTTAGGGTCCTAGCTGAATTAGTTGTTCAATACTTACGCTATAGAATTTTCAATGTAGCAAGAACCCTAAATGGCATAACAATCCCGTGTGGTGACTGTACCTCACAAAACTGTAGGCAAGTTCATATTAAGCGTAAGATAAGAAAAATAGACGATGGGCCTTCCTTGGCGCAGGTACCTTATGTGCGTTTTGCTTCAGTGTTTAAACTAGGGATGCAACGGATAGTTGTTTGGCCGGATACCGGATATTCGGCCTGATATCGGCCGAATATCCGGTATCCGGCAGCAGAATATTCGGGCAGTGGAACTAACTATACAGGGTGATTCCGGGGTCGTGGAGCAAGCGATCAAGGCATGTGTTGTGAAAACTGTGTTGAGTTGGCAACACTACTGTACTCGTTGAAAAAAAGTAAGAAGAGATTATTGTCTACGATTGTTTTATTGATACTGTTTGATACATTGGTGGCGTCCATTTATAAGATGTTGTGATATGCGTTTGTTAACCGTGCAAATTATAATTAACTATTTAACAGAAGATTGGTATTTCAATTTAGAGAAGATCCTTAACAAGTGGCGACCGTTGGAAAAGAGCGCATTATTACAACAAAGGGTGCGCACTACAGGCACTACGGCGTATCAAAATGGCGGAGTATATAAAAGCAGACCGCGAACGAAAACAAATTCGTCGATTGTTCAATAGAACAGCAACTGCGCTGGAACAAAAAATACTAGAACAGGATGTCAGCGCGGTGGAAGTGGACTTCTTATATTTAACGGAAAAATTCAATCGCTTGCGAGTGCTCGACGAAGTCATACAGAATTTGCAGGCGGCGAAGACAGATTTCGATGAAGAGGAGTTCACTAAGGAAGTGGATGAGGCAGAAGAATTTCTGACGAAATACGTGTACTTCAAACATAAGTATCACATTTTGAAGCCGGACGTCAAAGAGACTAATCATACGATGACGATGACGGCCGTCCCAGAAAACAAGAAAAACTTCAAACTTCCAAAAATAGAAATTAAGAAATTCGACGATGACCCCAAAAAATGGATTCAGTTTTGGGGCCAATATAAGAAGATACATGAGGACCGCAGCATCACAGAAGAGGACAAGTTCCAGTACTTACTTCAGAGCTTGAAGGATGACTCGAATGCCCGTGTCTTAGTGGAGAGCTTCCCACCCTCTGCAGGCAATTACCCGAAGGCTCTTGAACAGCTGAAGAACCGGTATGGACGAGAAGAAATGTTAGTGGAGGTGTACATCCGAGAACTGTTAAATATGGTGCTCGCACAAGTTCGTGGTGAACTCGTCTTAGACTTAAGGACCTTACATGATAGAATTAGTACATACCTGCATGCTCTGGAAACGTTGAAAGTAACTAAAGATAGGTATGATGCAATGCTTTTTCCTTTAATTGAATCGGCTATGCCCGAACAAGTTCTGTTAGCATACAGTAGGGCGCAGTCACAAAGTACACAATTAAATCAGGGCTCAGAACGATTGGCACAGTTGTTGAAGTTCCTTGAAAATGAAGTACAAGCAGAGGAGAGGATTAGGCTTGCTAGATCCGATTTCATTTCTAGCAAGTCTCCCAAGACAGTGTCCGGATCAGACATTCAACCGACAGCGACATGCCTTACAACAAAGGTAACAATGGAGAGAGGTAAGGAATGTTGTTATTTTTGTGATAAGGAGAATCATACAGTGAATGAGTGCAGTAAGGGGGTAGATTTGACCTTGGATGAGAAAAAAGAATTAATTAAAAAGAAAGGTGGGTGTTATATATGTCTAAAGCGGGGTCATATGGCAAAACAATGTAGAGCATTTTTAAAATGTATAGCATGTAAAAGAAGGCATTTAGTTGTATTATGTCCAGATTTGCATAGCGAAAAGAATAAAGACATTGAAGTATCGAAAAAACCAAATGAAAATGTCACTTTGTGTCAGGATATAACAACCACTCTGTTACAGACAGTGGTTGCAGTGGTTGAATACGGAGGCAAGAAAAAGAAGGTGAGGATTCTTATTGATGGTGGTTCACAGCGGACATATATCAAGACTAGCCTGGCTGAAGAACTGAATCTAAAGGTAATAGGTCAAGAGCAGATTGGACACACATTGTTTGGGGCAATACAAACAGAACCTGAGGTCTACAACAAATACGAATTTAAGGTGAGTTCATTAGACAATTCCTCTGATATTACCATAAAAGCTCTTGCTAAAAACACTACACTTTGTGGTGTTCTGCCTAAAGTGGATGATAAGAAAGTTATGCAGAAACTCAACAATTTGAATGTACAATTATCAGACATTGAAAATGACATAGTTGACATTGGCATATTGATAGGGTCAGATTACATGGGTGCAGTAATATCAGGCACAATAATATATCTTGAAAACAATTTGTTTGCCATGAAAACAAAGCTGGGATGGACGCTACAAGGTCCTACATTAAGTGCTTATAGCTGTACAGTACTACAAACATGTTTCTCACAAACAAATAATATTACAGACTTGTGGAGCATAGAGCTCTTAGGAATTAAAGACCCACAAGAAAAGAGGGAACAGGAAGAAATATTAAAAAGTTTTAATGATAATATTTCAGAGGCTGAGTCAGGCAGATATGAAGTGAACCTGCTGTGGAAAGAAGACACTCCAGACTTAAAACCGAACTATGACCAAGCATTCAAGAGACTTCAAATAACGTCAAAGAAGCTTGAGAAAACAGGAAATCTACAGGCTTATGATGAGGTTTTCCAAGAATGGGAAAAAGAAGGAATTATCGAAGAGGTCAAAGATGATGATAAAGGAAAAGGCCATTATCTAGCCCACCGACCTGTTATCAAGATGTCGAGCAACACCACTAAAGTGAGACCAGTTTATGATGCATCAATGAAAGATCAGAATGGATGGTCATTGAACGACTGCATGGACAAAGGTATAAATTTAATTGAGTTCATCCCGAAGTTATTAATCTTATTCAGGAAGAGTGCCTTCGGAATCACATCTGATATCAAAAAAGCCTTCTTAAACATATCAATAAAAGAAGAAGACAGAGATTTCTTAAAGTTCCTTTGGTGGAAAAATACAGAACTGTGTAAAGATGTAGTAACATATCGGCATCAACGAGTAGTTTTTGGTCTGACATGTAGCCCTTTTATTTTAGCGGCCATAATTAACTACCATTTAGAGAAATGCCCAGGAAACTACAAAGAGACCGCACAGAAACTAAAAGAGTCATTCTACGTAGATAATTGTGTGACAAGTGTGGAAACCGAAGACCAAATGAACAAATTTATTGCAGAGTCAAAAGAACTAATGAACATGGGAAAATTCGACCTTCGAGGATGGGTAACAGCTCCAAAAAGAATAGATGACACGATTACCGTACCGGTTTTAGGTATGATATGGAACACTGCACAAGATGACTTAGAGTGTAGTGTAAACCTGAAACACGGAATCAAAGACAGAATAACTAAGAGAGAGCTGCTATCTATAACCCAGCAAGTATTTGACCCGCTTGGATTGGTCTCTCCGGTCACCTTGATACCTAAACTTATAACACAGAAAGCATGGCTGAATAATACAGGATGGGATGAACCAATTCCAGAAGAATTAGAAAAAGAGTTCAAAGAGTGGTTAGACACACTGCACTATATTAACCAATGTCGATTTCCCAGACGTCTGACTAGTGCACCAATTGAAGAATGCGAAACTAGTGTCCATGTGATGTGTGATGCTAGTAAAGATGCATATGCAGGATGCATTTTTCTACGTACGCAGCATGGTGATCAAGTCAATGTCCAACTAGTGTTAGCTAAGAGTCGAGTAACACCAACCAAAAGAAAGATGAGTCTACCAAGAGCTGAACTGATGGGTTGTCTAATTGCTTCAAGACTGTTCACAGAAGTTGTTAATTCTGGTCTACTGACTCTATGTAAGAACTATGAAGTTTTTTGTTGGACTGATTCGGCTGTAGCCTGGGCATGGCTGAAAAGACAGAAATCTTGGAAACCTTTTGTCAGTAACCGGGTCACAGAAATCTGCAAGAACACAAAAAAGGAAGATTGGTACCACTTACCTGGAAACGCCAACCCTGCTGATCTGCCATCTCGCGGCTGTGATGCAAGAACGCTGCTCGAAAGTCGCTGGTGGGAAGGCCCACAATGGCTTAGACTAGAAAAAGATAAGTGGCCAAAATCAAACATCAATGACATCCCTATTGACGAGAAAGCTGTATGTGACGAAGAGATAAAGAGAGCAACAATAAATGTCGACACAAACACACTACCTTTTAGTAAAAGATTGATGTATTTTTCAAAGTACAATAAAATAGTCAGACTTGTTGCATGGCTATTAAGAATGAATCCTACATTGAGACACCGATTTTCGTCAAGAAAAGAAGATATAGGAAATGATGAATATAGATATGCTGAACTAGTCTTGACAAGGTTGGTACAAAAAGAAAGTTTTGAAGACAAAGCTAACATACCAAGAAAGTTACGTACAGAAGTAGACGAAAACGGCATAATAAAAGTGAAGACAAGATTAGATTTCAGTAACGAGAGTAAAGACTTCATTTGTCCAGTACTATTATCTGGAAAGAATGAAATAGTACAAAGATTAGTTTTATACAGACACCTGAAGCTGAACCATGCAGGTACTTTAACAATGATGACAGATCTAAGAAATACCTATTGGATATTAAATATAAGACGTCTGTCTAAGAAAATTGTAGCACAGTGCATTATATGTAAAAGATACAAATGTAAAAGTTATAGAGTACCTGAAGCCCCACTACCTACGGATCGAACAGAAGCTACAGCAGCTTTTCAAGTAACCGGAATCGATCTAGCAGGACCTCTGTATCTCATACACAATCAAAAATGCTGGATTGTACTATTTACATGTGCCACATACCGAGCAATACACCTTGAATTGGTAGAATCACTGTCGACGGCTAGTTTCATCATGGCACTAAGGAGATTTCTAGCAAGGAGAGGAAGAGTAAGTGTGATTTGGACAGATAATGGCACCAATTTTCAAGGAACAGCAAATTTACTACAGAACATAGACTGGGCTAAAGTAGAAAGTAGTACTGCCTCACAAAGCATTCAGTGGAAATTTATACCACCAGGTTCTCCGTGGTGGGGAGGATGGTGGGAACGCATAATTCGGGTAGTAAAAGAAATGCTGCGAAGAATCTTGGGTAAAGCATCAGTAAATTGGATAGAATTATCTACAATAATATGTGACTGTGAAGCTACCATCAACAGCCGGCCGATAACATACATAGAGACAGAAGATGACTCATTGAGACCGCTAACTCCTCAAATGTTTCTTCAAGGCTTAAGTAACAATGAAACTCCTGACCTCGATAAGATTGATGCCGAGAATCTCGGTCAAAGGTACCAGTACTTACAGAAGCTAAGACAGGATTTCAGACAACGTTTTAAGACAGAGTATTTGTCGCTACTGTCAAGTAAGAATTACAGGAATGACGTCAAGGAGCCTCAAGTAGGGGATGTCGTGCTGATCGAGACGGACATGACCAGACTTCATTGGCCGATTGGAGTAATAGAGAAAGTCTATGTTGGGAATGACGGATTCACGCGGGTTGCTAAGGTAAGGACAGGTACAGGAGCTAAGGTAAGAGCTTGTCAAAAACTCTACCCCCTCGAGCTATCAGCTGACTCCCTAAAAGAGGTAGAGACGGGTAAGTTAGATCTTATTACTGAACCAGGTGTTAGTAGGGACGCAACAGAACCCAGTTCTGATGACAGCCCTAATCCTATTCCTGTCGAAACGCGAAGAGGCCGCGTTATAAAAATACCTCAAAGGTATTTGAATTAATTTCACTTAAAATTGTTTATTGTTTGCCATTTAATATTAAGTGTTATGTGCCAATCGTTGCGAGCCAAGGTTAGTGCTCTATTGTCTGTTGAGATAATTATATGTCGATTATTATGTTGTTTTTAAGTTTCCCATTTTTCTTGCCTGTGGGAGGATGTTGTGAAAACTGTGTTGAGTTGGCAACACTACTGTACTCGTTGAAAAAAAGTAAGAAGAGATTATTGTCTACGATTGTTTTATTGATACTGTTTGATACATTGGTGGCGTCCATTTATAAGATGTTGTGATATGCGTTTGTTAACCGTGCAAATTATAATTAACTATTTAACAGAAGATTGGTATTTCAATTTAGAGAAGATCCTTAACAGCATGATACACAAGCCCATACTGAACAACTTTTACTATGGGACCAACTCCGAAATCGCGAAAAAAAAAATTGGTAGTTTCATACATTTCGGCCGATCACATGTTGTCGTGTTCTATGGGAAGGCCAGTTTTTTTTCGCGATTTCGGATTTGGTCCCATAGTAAGCCAGCGATCAAGGCATAATACAGTGATCGGCCGAAATGTATGAAACTACCAATTTTTTTTTCGCGATTTCGGAGTTGGTCCCATAGTAAAAGTTGTTCAGTATGGGCTTGTGTATCATGCCTTGATCGCTTGCTCCACGACCCCGGAATCACCCTGTATATACCTTACATTTCGGTTTTTCAGGTGCGCATTCTGCAGGTTTGACCTGTTTCCTAGTGAACGTTCTCGCGGACACATTTCTTTTCTAGGTTCGAAATGAGTGCGCGTGCAAGTCAGTGGAATGTTTAAATTGTGTTAAAATAATAAACAAGTACGATTATGATCGTGTCTGATTCTTAAATCCAATTTGTTTACTCCAAAATCAAGCAATGTTACGGATAGTATTCGGCCGGATAGTAGGTCACTAACCGGTATCCGGCCGGATAATAAATTAATGTCTGGGTAGGCCGGATACCAGATAGTAACCGGATATCCAGTGCATCTCTAGTTTAAACTCGATACAACACTAACCATTGATATATATCTCAGGACCTTACGGGCACAATGGTGCTAGTTCAGCGGTGTCACTCACGAATTCGAGCCAATCGTGCAGTATAACGCATCTAGTTGCGACCAATCTCGCGCGTGATGCGAACTCATCAACCAATCGCGTTGTAGCGGTGTCATACTGCTGTACTGGCCCCATTCTTATTGCCCGTAAGACCAGTCCTGACAATGACACTAACCCGTTGTGTCGGCCGGTGTGGTGTCAGGTCCAGAGGACGATTCAGGCCCAGGGGTGGGGGAGGCGGCTGATGGAGTGGACCCAGGTTATCAGCAGGCGAAACTGCTGCCGTGAAGGGCGTCGGACCGGCTTTCTGGAGGAAGGGAAATAAGGAATGGGAGAGATGTTACTAGTTGTCTATCCCTTTGAACGCAAGAGGGCCTCGCTACGGCGCAAACGATTCGCACCTTGGCTAGGCCCTCAGGAATCCTTAAAGGCATCGTACAGTCAAGTGTACAAATATAAGTGTAGACAATTAACTTACTCAAAAATATGTCCCATAGCAAGGTATTCTCGATAAATCCAAGTATTTACCAATTAATCCAGCTTTGGTGATTCATTGGAAGACAAGGTGTAGTTGGCTTGGTCTTGGCTCTTGGGTCGTCCCATTCGTTTATTGTCAAGTTCTTAAATTAGTCCCATTCTGCTTTCGTCACCCAACAACATTCTACATTCGTCAAGTTCATCGGTGGTCTTTGTCATCTTTGGTTATATTTAATTTTGTTGTTTGCCTTTTTCTTATTCCGGCTCATTCCGGTATTCGTCTTGTCTTCTTTGGACATGTTCGATGTTAGTCAATTTCTTTGGTCTTATCCTAATTTTTCTTATTTAGCCTTTTTTGAAATTGGACACATTCTCTATTTGTCCCGTTAAATATTCGTCCCGTTCGATATTCGTCCCATTCGATATTCGTCCCATTCACTGTCTTGTTTTTTTGTTTTGATTCAATAAACAACAATCCTTATACTTAATACTAATTGAATGTATCCTAAACAATACACATGTAGGGGAAATTAGTCCAAAACGGGGACACGGGGCTTACTCCGTCATACCGTGCTTGGTCTAAGACCAGGGCACAGTAGTATGGCTTCTTAGATAGTTTCAGACTGATAAAAGCTTTGGCAACTGCTGGCAACCTTCTTCAGAATAGGACTAATTTAAGAACTTAGCAAAAAACGAATGGAACGACCCAAAGACGATACCGAAGACAAGACAAATTTCCCGAAAGTGCAATCTAATTGGAATCTTAAATCGGAATACTATAGTTGAACTTCTAGGGCGCGTATTATGTGATCGATAAATCGTATTATGCCTGGAAAAGGGTTAAACTAATAGATAGGCATAGGTTCGTTAAGTTGCTTCAGATTTCCGAAGGGCTCCGTCGACTCAGGGAACAAGACAATTTAGACAATGATTTTCTCGTTTCACGATATGCTTAGGAATTTAATGATCTGGCGGATATTATGATCTGCTGTTGACATATCAACTACATACTTTCCCTCTGTCAGGGATATGTGGATATCGGTTTATACCTATCCTGTCTTCCCCTCTGGTAGATTTTTTTCACTTAGGTACAAGCAGCAAATCTCCTTACCGCAGTACATTGGAGGACAAATTCAAATTTAAATTCAAAATTCTTTTCTTTTTTTTCACGAATAAACGCTCTCTATTCTATTCTAAAATATACTTTATTCATGTAGGCCTAGCAACAAGCACTTATGAATAGTAATAAGGTTTTTCACATATCGCTGGCCCAATATTACAGGGTTCTACATTTCCCTTTTATCGAACTGAAATTACAACATTGTCATAGTGACATTGAGACGAATTTCAACTATCTTGAAAATGTATTATATCCTGTAGGTAATATTGAGCCAGCGATATGTTAATATTATTCCATAATAACATTCGACCTTATTACAAAAGGCATAAGGTCCACCGATGTACTAAGCTGTTAACCCTTTACCAGGCCCCGAAGAACCAGCGTGTCTTAATACGTACTTTATATGCTGTTGCAACCGTATTGAACGCCTTGTAAAAAATGTATAGCCTGACAAGTTCTTTTTTAGCCCTGATATAATGTCGCTACAAACAGCTTACATATAGCAACAATACGTGTACGTCATGAATAGTCGGGACAGTGTGTATTGGCATCGTGCAAGAGCGAGTGAGGTATACAATTATGTACATGTGAGTTGTAGAAGTATGTTTCCCAATCGAAACCCAATCGAAAGAGCATGTTTAGTTGATAATTAAGTATGAATAATTTACCTATCCGCCATAATTTGATTCTAAATATTCGACCTCCGTATATATATTTACCAGATTCAGTCACTCGTGGTGGTAATGGCTCATTCTTATAATAAATATTTTTGATTATAGCACTAAAGACGCCTTAAATGAGAAAAATAATAATTTAATAATTAATATTCATATTTAGTACAAAACTAACCAGTTTATTACAAACTCACTATGAAAATCAGTACCCGTCATGTCAACAAATAATTTCACAACATTGTTTAATGGAATGCTACTGAATCCCGTATCCTTTTTCTGTCGCAAGTATTTTAATGTATTTAAAATTATTTGTTTAGCATCGGTGTGAATTTTTTTGGGCATTTTGATTGCAAAATCTATTATTATCCTGAAATATTTACAATCATTTTCGATTTGTTTACATCGGTGACATTCAATGACTTTCAATGTCGGATGTCAAACAAAATAATTGCCATTAAAATAAATTAGTTCCATCGAAAATCCGCAACGTGGCGAGGGCTAAAAAGGAACTTGTTAGGCTCGGAGATCTTCCTCTAAACCAGAAATAATAAGTGTTCCGTAAACAAAGTTTTGTACGGAACACTAAAAATGTGGGTTACGGTTATCCCATCGCCTGTCTAAGTAATGAACTGTCATACTAGATTTTGTCTTATTATATTCTTGATCAGGCCAAGGGATATATTCCACCCACATCTTATATCGGTTATAATAGTCAAGGTTTAACTCCAAATCTCCTACGAACCACATGAATTCGCTCTAGGTTGAACACAAAAACTGTTTTATTACTTACGTGAGTTTTTATGACATGACATTGACCGGGCCATGGGAAAAATAGCTCCCACACAGTTAAACTCTAATAAGGCCATGGGATAATGTCAACCCACATCCTAATTCTGGTCATACACAATAATGCATGAATATTTAGCAATGTTTACGATTACATTTGCTTTCAACACTCAAAATCTACAAAATATCAAAAAAATTTTCGATCTATGTACTTCTGTTTCATAGAAATTATGGAAAGTGTTCGAATTTCTCCGTAGTTTGCTGAAATTAGCGTTCAAGTGAATTGAAATGGCTGCCAAAGATATATTACGCAATTTAGAAGCGTGTTGTGAATGAAGATCATAAAATAATATTTTCAGGGATTGACAAAATATTTTGTAGGTGGTTTGGAGTTAAAACCTGACTACGGTAACCGATATAAGATGTGGGTGGAATATTTCCCTTGGCCTGGTAAAGGGTTAACAGTGTGGGTGTTAGGGATACCCCCTATATCACGGTCATGCGGTAGAGTGAAAGAAAAAACCATGAATAAAAAGAAACGTATTTATTTCGTAAACCAACATTTTTACAAACACCTAAAATAAGGGTATAAAAGCGATTACATAGTCACTTCAAAAACATATTTGACAAACCAACCAATCATAAAGCAAAAAAAAAAACAAATACATTTGGTTCACGGAAATTTTCACTCTAACGGATGACACATCACAATTTGTACCTAAGTAAAAAACTCTCATTTTAACTAGGATCTTACAATAGCGACTACTTGGCAAAAACAACAAGGCTCCGAACCTTACGTTTTTTTAAATTAAAAAATCCATTAAATGATTTTACCTTTAGCCCCCTCCAGACTATGCGTTCGCGGCTTCGCCCGCGATTCACGCGCATAGTCTGGAGGGGGCTTTAGACTCTCAGTTGCATTGGAACAAGATTCACTTTTTCTAAATTCTTCAGCTTCGTTTACACGTTTACGTAAATAATCTGAACAGTAAACTGAAGCTAAGGATGTCTGAACTTCTTCCAAAGCAGTTGAAACTGACTATATTTTAGCATCATCGCAAAATACTTCTGCAAAATAGGCTTAATGCTCTTCAGGAGCTCGTTATACGTCATGTAGCACGCTAAGTCCGGCATCGGGACGAATTTTTTGGTGCTGTCTTTGGGGACTACCTTGTCGGGGTTAGGGGTTTCTTGCTTCTGCTGGATCTTAGGGGAGGCGTAGCCGGGGGGTGCGGGGCGCTTGGCCTTCTTCTTGGAGCTGATGCCGCCCAGCTCGGGAAGGTCACCCTCGCTGTCGCGCGGCGGGAGGGTCATCTCGCGGCTCGGCGCTTGGAACGGACGGTGCCGGGCTATGGATGGAAGAGATGAATATTTAGAGATTATCTCTGCAAATTACAAAATAAAAACCGGACAAGTGAGAGTCAGACTCGCCCACCGAGGGTTCTGTATAGTATTTTAAGAATAAGAATAATATTAATATTTTGTTGTTAATGTTGTTATAGCGGCAACAGAAACGTGATAAAAGACTAATATGATGATGATAATAATGATGGTGACTTACTTATTGTCCACCCAAACTTCAATCCATAGACCAGTATACTGTTCACTTTTACTACAATAGTCCCAATGCCTGCTGCGACCGGTTCATGGGTGTATATTGTTGCGCCTGTGAACGGGTTCCAGCAGGCGTTTTACATGACATTAAAGCTCTCCAAGGGGCCTCTACGTGTTGGATCTATATCCCCACGCAAGCCTATCAAAAGACCGGGATTTATATAGACCCGTGAATTCTAAAATGGTGACTTAAATGATTAAAATCAAAACCTACCGTAATTTGCACAAAGATTAAATCCAAATTTCGACAGCCTCATGTTTATCATCACACAATTATTTATGAATACTTAAATGTGTTTTTTTATTATTGTTGTGAAAATGGTTAAACTTTTGGGTTTGTGTAATTTTCTTGCTGGATGACAAATGTCATTTGGAAACAAATTGTTTTGTTTTGGAATAAACGCGCGTGACAGTTGAATTTTTATTCAATTTTATGGCATTTATGGCGCGTAATTGTAATATCAAAGAGGTTTTGTTTCCCAACTACTTCTACCTCCTCCGATACTTTATAAAGCGGCCAAGTGTGAGTCGGACGGATGGACGGTTCCGTACCATTACGCAAAAAACGGCAAAAATATCACGTGAGTTGTATTGTATGGGGGCCCCACTTAAATATTTATTTTATTTTGTTTGTAGTATTTGTTGCTATAGCGGCAATAAAAATACAGTACGTATAATCTATGAAAATTTCAACTGTCTAGCTAACACGGATCATGAGATACAGCCTGGTGACAGACAGACGGGCAGACGGACAGTGGAGTCTTAGTATTAGGGTCCCATTTTCTGGGTAACGGAACCCTAAAAAAGACTAGACTGTGGCAGGCGTGGCTCACTCCGCGATTTCGTCGCTTTGCTACAGGTAGCTAAAAGTACATCCGTTCCACCCCAATTTTGGGGTTTGCCATAAGCCGCGCGTGGCGCTGTCGCCACCTAGCGGCCATATCTGTGCTGATCGTAACAGACGCGTTTTGTTAGAGAGTGAATCTTCTGTACCTATACTGCAAAACGTAATTCAAGACCAAAAAAAGTGAGACAATGTTGCCACTGCAATAATTTGTTTCTAAAATTGTAAATTCCTTTTGATAAATAATCACGCTAAGATAATTTATTCATTAGTTATTTTACTCCTACTATTTAAAAAAGTACTTTTATTTATTTATTTGTACATAAATACAAGACGCGCTAGTAAAAAAGTGGCAACATTTCTTACTTTTTTTGGTCTTGAATTACGTTTTGTAGTATAGTACTATTATTTATTCTGTGACTGTGGCTTTCTGCTTTCCACTAGTATATTATCATTTGAGGTCACAAAGCGAGTTGCGCCCGTGATTGTGTTCCGTAGACAATACAGAGTTCATGGGGCGCGCACACACATGGCGTTTCACACGCCGACACTTGGGCACTTAATGGTGTTTGCGTGTTAGACTTAAGACAAAACAGGAGCTGAGTTTTAAATATTTTAGGTAAATATACCCGTCTCGCTAACGGAAGCGGCTCCTAAAACTAGTGCAATAAGGAAAAGGCGAAAAATCCTGCGTAAAAATCTTAAAAATCACGGTTTCGTACTCGACTGTTTCCTCCTCCAAAACTTAATCAATCGTAACCAAATTTGGAAATCTAAATGATTATGAAATTATCTGTGTCGGACCGTTTTGCTTTTTTGGCTAATTGATATCAGTTTTGAATACTACACCTCTCATTGCGGCATAGTCAATTAGGCCATATTGGCCATTTTTGAAGGGCACTAGCGCCTTAAAAAACAAAAAAAGCAAAAAAAGCAAAACGGTCCGACACTGATATTAACAATATTAATCTGTGTTGAAAAAATCATTGCTCTAACATCAAAACCCACGGAGGAAACAGTCGAGTACGTTTGTATGGAGAAATGACCACTCCTGTTGGCTCTTAAAATATGTTTGCACATCAACTGTTAGAAATCAGCTTCCTAACATTCTCTGTCTGCTTTGCCTTAAGGTTGACTGGTAGAGAATGCTTTTGGCATTAAGTCCGCCTTTTGTACGATAAGTTTTCTTTTGTGCAATAAAGTTTAAATAAATAAATTCTCCCCACATTTGCCACGGTTCATGGGAGCCTGGGGTCCGATTTTTTAAATTCGACCGCTCGATTTCGTGTATTTCGGTTAATAATATCTCCACTACTAGGCATTTAAATTCTACTAATGGAATTGAAAACGAGTGGTCAATAGGTACCAATAGATTCCCAAGTTCTATCGCTCGTATTTCAAAAACTAGCATTTCGGCGTTTTACACCAATTTTCGAGTGACGAAATCGAACGATCGAAATTCAAAAATCGGCCCCCTGGGGTCCGTTCGGTAATCTCTAGTATTGGCGCGGGTACTAGTTTGTACGACAGCAACTACATCTGAACCTGAACCTGCAACCCAGAATGGAAAATGATTAATACCTAATCAGTATAGAGTCAGACCGTAAAAAGTCTGCAGCGATTTTGATCATTTTGATAGCCCATGCCAAAGAGTAAAGTAAGTAAGTATATTGACGACCGGTCTGGCCTAGTGGATAGTGACCCTGCCTGCGAAGCCGATGGTCCTGGGTTCGAATCCCAGTAAGGGCATTTATTTGTATGATGATACAGATGTTTGTTCCTGAGTCATGGATGTTTTCTATGTATTTAAGTATGTATTTGTATATTATATATATCGCTGTCTGAGTACCCTAAGCTTTCTTGAGCTTACTGTGGGACTTAGTCAATCTGTGTAAGAATGTCCTATAATATTTATTTATTTATTTATTTATTATTGCCCACGCAGCAGTGCAAGTGTCATTTTAAACGTCAAACTTCTATGAAATTATGACGTATAAATAACACTTAACCTGCGTGGGCTATCAAATCCACTGCAGACTTTTATTGGTGCGACTATATATAATCACTCTTACAATACCTACTAGTGTCTATTAGAAGTGTATAAATAATTAAATATATTTTCACCACACCAACTCGAAAAGCCTTACTTTGCACTTCAATAACTGATAGCAAAGTTGCGTTTTATTCACATGTGAGGCAAAGTAATCAAATGCAAATTTTGAGTTGTTTTCTTATGTTTACTGGTAGAATTGACTTTTAAATACGATTTTGGATGAAAAATATTTGATAACATTCATTTGGGTTTGATTTGGTTTGATTGTTTGATATTTTACATTTAATATTTGCTTCGGGTTGGTGTGGTGAAAAATTTTGTGTTTCACTCGGGGGCAAATTTTGTTTAACCCTCGTGCTTTGAAACCCTCGCAACGCTCAAGATTCCATTTTTCGAACCACTCGCTACGCTCGTGGTTCAATTTTGGAATCTTTCGCTTGCTCGGGTATCAATATTAGCACGAGCGGTTAAACAACAACTTTGCCCCCTTGTAAAACAAATAACTATTTTCACATCTCATGCTCTGAAGGAGGGTCACTGTTGTTTTATCTAAAAGGTGTGCAGATAATGATATGTTTCTACACTAAGTACAGCATTTTCAAAGTTCAAAGTTTTTATTGTATATAAGAATGGCTGCTATTTAACTGATCACCAAATTTAATAAAATTTAATACCAAAAAAATCTACTTTACCACCCTAAAATAATGAATGATCACCAAAATTATAACACCATTTTAATGAGAAATGATTACCAATTTTAATACATTTTACTATCCTATTAAAGGAAATGACACCAAATTAATCATTATTAACCCAAAAATTGTAAATAATTACCAAATTTCAAACCCCAATTTAATGTCAATTGATCACCAAATTTTTACATCGTGCTATCCTATTAAATAAAATGACACCAAAATAATCATTGTAAACCCAAAAATAGTAAATGACCACCAAAATTAGAACTCCATTTTAATGTAAAATTATAACCAAATTTTTAAATCTTGCTATCCTATTAAAGCAAAGCAAAATTTTCTAGTAGCATTTCGTTTCTGTATGGGTTGCAGTTCAAACCTAACCTAACCCACTTTTCTAGTAACATTTCGTTTCTGTAAGGTTCGCAGTTCAAACCTAACTTAACCCACTTTTCTAGTAACATTTCGTTTCTGTAAGGTTCGCAGTTCAAACCTAACCTAACCCACTTTTCTAGTAGCATTTCTTATCTGGAAGGGTCGCAGTTCAAACCTAACCTAACCCACTTTTCTAGTAGAATTTCGTTTCTGTGTGGGTCGGAGTTCAAACCTATCCTAACCCACTTTTCTAGTAGCATTTCGTTTCTGTAAGGGTCACAGTTCAAACCTAACCTAACCCACTTTTCTAGTAGCATTTCGTTTCTGTAAGGGTCGCAGTTCAAACCTAACCTAACTCACTTTTCTAGTAGCATTTCGTTTCTGTAAGGGTCACAGTTCAAACCTAACCTAACCCACTTTTCTAGTAGCATTTCGTTTCTGTAAGGGTCGCAGTTCAAACCTAACCTAACCCACTTTTCTTGTAGCATTTCTTTTCTGTAAGGGTCGCAGTTCAAACCTAACCTAACCCACTTTTCTAGTAGCAATTCGTTTCTGTAAGGGTCGCAGTGTTAACCTAGCCTAGCCCACTTAACTGATAGCAGTACAAACCTAACCTAACATACTTTTCTAGTAGCATTTCAGTATGCCTACCTAAGTTATGCGGTGCGGGGTACGGGGATTGAGCTGGAGGGGCTAGTAATTTTGGCATCATTTTACTTTATTTGGTAATATGTATAAATTTTTTGGTATCATAGTGGTTTATTTAGGTGAAAATATCGCATTTATTTGGTCTTCAAGATTTGGTGATCATTAATGATTTTTGGTAATCATTCAATATATTTGGTATTCGAATACAATTTGAAGTGCAGTCGTAATTAAAATGGTGGTACATTTGTAATTTTAGGCCTTATTTTTTTGGTGTTCAGTAATTTTTTTTGGTAAGCATGATTTTTTTATTTAGGGTACCAAAGTATTTTTTGGTGGTCATTATATTTGTAGCCTATAGGAATCAGGTTACATTGCAGGTCGAAAATACAATTACACATTCGTTACACTGAGACTTTACCTTTTCAGGTGTACATACATTTGCAAAATATTTATATATTACCTAAATACTACAAATACTTATGAGTAACTTAAATAATCATTAACACAGTAAAAACATTTTTCAATGAGCCACATTTTTGTGTTTGACTTGAATAGTTTCAGATCCATATCTTTAAAGCGGTCAGGTAACTTATTATAAATTGTGATACACATAATATAGGAGTTTTTTGCAGTGAGTGACAAGTTTACATATGGTTTTGGCAATCTGTGTTTGTATTTAGGTCTAGTTACGCGGGAACCCACTGAATTATTATCTGTGAATAGGTATTTATATTTGTGGACGAAAATAGAAACTTCATAAATATAGATACTAGGAAAAGTAAGAATGTTATATTTTATAAAATATGGACGGCATGAATCTCTAGGATGAACTGAAAATATTGCCCTAATGCAACGCTTTTGGACAATGAATACATTATGTTTGTCAGTGCAGTATCCCCAGATTGTTATGCCATACCTTAAAATTGAATGTACATATCCATAATATGCTAGTAACGCTGCTTGAATGGAAACAGTTTGACTCACCCTTCTCAGAGCAAATACAAACCTATTTACTTTGGAACATAATATATCTACGTGTTCTTTCCAGCTTAGTTGATTGTCAATAGAAATACCCAAAAATCGTGCATGCTGTACTTCTTTGATGGAAATATCGTCATATTGTATATCTAGCTGTAGTGAGTTGCCTTTATTAGTATGGAATTGAATGTAGTTAGTTTTGCCTAGGTTTATTTTTAAGTTATTTCTTTCTAACCATTTAATTGTTAGAGCTAGAGTATTATTTAGGTCGTCATTATAAATCGAAAAATCTCTACATTTCACAATAATTGATGTGTCATCGGCAAACAATAGGCTATCATGTGGCAGACTTTTGGGCATATCATTAATGTAAATTATGAATAGAAGCGGGCCCAAAATACTGCCTTGAGGCACACCATAATGATTGTTAATGAAGGATGATCTATAATTATTTAGAGATTTAGTTACCGGACAGTATCTGACAGTCTCTACACATTGGGTTCTATTACTGATATACATTTTTATCCACTCTAGAGCCGGACCACGTATGCCGTATTTGTACAATTTTACCAACAAACGCTTATGACATACATAATCAAAAGCTTTGCTCATGTCTAATAGTAATACAGTGACAGGAATCTTATTATCTACCGCATCTAGTACATTTTTGACTAGTTTAAAAGTGGCTAAAGAGGTACATTTTGATTTACGAAACCCATGTTGTTGATCTGATATTATATTGTATTTGTCAAGAAAATTTGTTAATCTATTAAACATTACTTTTTCGTATATTTTTGAGAAAACTGAAATTAAGGTAATTGGCCTGTAGTTTGCCATACTACTTTTATCACCCTTTTTATGAATGGGTTTTACCACAGACTTTTTTAATATATTTGGAAAGCTACCTTGGATCAATGAAAGATTTAGTGTATGTAATATGGGTGATATAATAGAGGTTACGCATTTTTTAACAATATCAGTCCGCACTTCATCATATCCGACTGATGGTGAATTTTTAAGAGACATGATTATGCTATGTAGTTCACTAATAGTTACAGGTTTAAGATATATGGAAGAGTGATTATTATCAATATCAATATCATTGGTAGAGTTAGTAGTTGAATTAGTACTTACAGTGTTTACAAAGAAATCGTTAAAACTAGTGGCAATCTCTTGTGGGTCATTTATACATGTATTATCTATTGTCAAATTATCTACAGACTTATCGGTACAATCAGATGTTGTGTAATCTTTTATAACATCCCATGCTGCTTTGCATTTATTATTATTATTATCACAATAATTTAAATTTTCTATTTTCTGCTGAGATAATAAGCATTTTTTGAGGAGGCGGGCGTAATGCTTATATTCTACTTTACAATGAGGTGAACTTCTACTTAGTAAGTATAGTTGTCTCTTCTTTTTACAGCAGTTCCGGATACCTTTTGACATTCTTTTTGATCGAAATGATTTATTTTTTACTTTTACTTTAATTGTTGGGAAACACAAATTATAGAAAAGAAGAAACTGTTCATTAAATTTATTAAATGCACAATTGGCTTCATTTTCTTCCAAAACATCATTAAATGATAAACTTGACAGGCATTGTAAAAAATTTTGTTGATTTTCTATACTATAATCTCTTTTTACTATGAACCACCATTTTACTGGACATGGTGCACGTTTCTTCACAGGCACTTGACAGCTTTGTGCCGTATGGTCAGATAGCCCTAGATCGTGTACTATTACTTTACAATCTTTAATATTAGATGCGATGTGATCTATACATGTTTTTGAGTGATCTGTTAACCTTGTGGGGCAATTAGAAGTTAATTTTTTTTTTTTTTATTATGAATGGGCTTACTCATGGCCACAGACTAGCCGAGGCGTAGACGTGGCCTACGATGGAGCGAGCTCGCCCAGAAGGTGCCTGTTCACTCTTGATTTGAAGGTAAAGGTAAGGTTGAGTTAATTTAATGTCATAATTTTCAAGAATCTGAGTCAACTCTTTTGATATGGGAGATTTTTTTAAAGTATCAATATTTAAATCTCCACATAAAATATATTTTCTTCTTTTACTTTGACAGACTGTATGTAGCAATTCTTTTAGTTTTTGGAAAAATAACGATGAAGTTGAAGTGGGCATTTTATTTGTATAAATACATATGACTACAACTACTACTGACTATACTGTGGTAGTATAGTACCACAACATTCAAAAGTGTGTACAAGGGAGATTGACTCAATGTCTGGCATAGTGGTAAATCTAGTATCATTACGAACGAGTATTGCAACACCTCCTCTTTTAGAATGTTTCCGTGAAAAACTAGCCGCTATTTGAAATTGTTTTAATTTTAAATTACATTCTGATCCACGAAGAAAGTTTGTCTCGCTTAAGCACACGATGTCCACGTTGGTACCATTTTTTTCGAGGTCATCTATGGCAAACATCAGTAACTCTTGTTTATTTAAGGCGCCGGAGATATTTTGATGAAGTACTCCAATACTAGTTTCAGGGCAGGTATATGTGTGTGCGTTAAGATGAAGTAGGCTCTCAATGTTGTTACCACGATTTTCGACGAAAAAGCTGGTTCTGCGACGGAGGTGATGGCTCATTTTTATCTTCAACTATTCCATTTTCAGTTCTCTGGGCGGCGGTATCAACGTTGGATGTACACTGGCGCGTTAAGTACGTATGTTCAGAATCTAAGAAGTGGTGTTTCAGCTGTTGTATCTGGTATGATTCATTATAGAGTGAACAAGATATTTGGTGGCGAATTATTGTTGCTAGTTGCCTCGAAAGTGTAGTCATATGGCTGTTAAAGGTAGGTTTATACACATTAGTTAATAGTGAACAATGTTTAAATTGGTTTGCAATGAATGTGAGCATATTATTCAGTGGGTGTTCAGCCAAGTAGCGGTTGTAAGGTACTCGTGATATTATTATGTTCGAGTCATTGAGTTGTTGAATTAAATAATACAGATTTGCAAACAGTTTACTTGGGTTTGTATCATTAGCTCCAGTTATTATGATCAAGAAATCGTCTTTGCCAAGGGCCTGGCCGTTATTTGGCAGTGAGCGTAGTACGTTTTGCGTATCCGCTCCGGGATTTGAATAACATTGAATTTCAAAGTACGCTCCACATAAGCTGTTGAGTAATGATCCTAAGTGTCTCCCTTGTTGATCAGCCAATATGACAATTTTACGTCTGGAAAAGCCAAGTTTCTTTCTGTTATTTAAATCTTGTTCAAACAGTTTATTATATACATTCATGTTGTTTGTATTTATATCTGGCGTCCGTGGAGAGCATTTATTTGTTGGAGCTGTATATGTTGGCTGTGTTGCGACATTTGACGAGGTGGAGTTGATAACTGAAGGGATAGTAGTCAGAATGGGATCTTGAGATTCTTGAGTTTGTTTTCTATGGTGACCGCTAGGTGGCGCAGAACAGTTTTCTTTAGTAATACCGAGGGAGGCCTGAGTTTTGTCTGGAATATTGGAATCCGGTTTCTGTGCGTTTCCATTACTCAACGATAAATCTAGTTTAGACTTTTCCATAGACTTTGCTTTACTAGAACCTGTGGTATCTGTGCTAATGACAGGTGTTAAATTTTTAATTTTTTGTTCACATTGTTTTTAGGTTCGAAGTACTTACGGTTTTATTTTTATTTTTTCGATTAAGCAATTGAAATTTGGATATAAATGGATTTGTTATACAATTTCCATTCTGATATTTGACTCCCCATTCCATAAATAACGATACTTTTGCCTAAATTGTTAATCGAAAGTACCTACCCTCAAAAAAACTATAAAAATGTATATTTAGTCATGTTTTTAAAAAGACACATGCACTTTACTTTCCTCGTATTCGCAATGAAAAGTAGAGTGTTTAACTCGGGTGAAAGGCATCATTTCAGCCTCGGACTAAACTACCTCGGCAGAAATGACTGTCTTTTATCTCTTGGTTAACAATCTACTATTTATTTGGAACGTCAGCTTGTAAAGATGTTTATGAACTCGACTGGATGCAGATTGACAACTTCCGAATGGTTATATTAGCCCCCAGATTGACAACTTCCGAATGGTTATATTAGCCCCCAGATTAACAACTTCCGAATGGTTATATTAGCCCCCAGATTGACAACTTCCGATTGGTTATATTAGCCCTCAGATTGACAACTTCCGATTGGTTATATTAGCCCCCAGATTGACAACTTCTGAATGGTTACATTAGCCCCCAGATTGACAACTTCCGAATGGTTATATTAGCCCCCAGATTGACAACTTCTGAATGGTTATATTAGCCCCCAGATTGACAACTTCCGAATGGTTATATTAGCCCCCAGATTGACAACTTCTCAATGGTTATATTAGCCCCCAGATTGACAAGTTCCGAATGGTTACATTAGCCCCCAGATTGACAACTTCCGAATGGTTATAGCCCCCAGATTAACAACTTCCGAATGGTTATAGCCCCCAGATTGACAACTTCCGAATGGTTATAGCTCCCAAATTTTATTCATCGGACCGTAGGAACAGCCGTGTGTCACCGAGCGGTTAAATAGTGATCAGCCAGCAATTACCGCGAACGAGAACAGGGGAGCTGTGGAGACAGCCTTGGATTTATAAGAGTTCAGTTTAAATAGGTCGTATATTAAGCATTTAATATGGACACAGCCTTGGATTTATAAGAGTTCAGTATAAATAGGTCGTATATTAAGCATTTAATATGGACACAGCCTTGGATTTATAAGAGTTCAGTTTAAATAGGTCATATATTAAGCCTTTAATACGGGTACGCTCTTGGAGCATTTAGTAACTGGAGACGTCAGGGCTGTCATTTTCTGTACGAAATAGTCTGCCGATTTTTGCGGGAGAGGGGACTAGTTCTATATAATTTGTACGTAACGTACAAATAGCCATGTCAGTCCATACAAAATTTTGCACAATTATGCAGAGGGGTAAGCTCTTAAAGGCGACTCCAGTTGTTAAATGCTCTAAAGCTCTAAGGTAATCTCTCCCTATAACTCTTCCATATTAGTGCGACAGTAAGATATTTCGCTACGGAGCGAAGGACTGGCATCTTGGCTAGGCATCTAGCCTAGGAGGAGCAAATTGACAACACCAAAGTCAGCTTCGATCGATTAAGCGTTTAGCTAACCTGCTGACTTAGCCAAGGTCACATTCGCTATAGCTTCGACAACAAAACGCTTTGTGGCTCTCTATCATTCTATTCACTCTTCCATATAGTGCGACAGTAATAGAAGTTAGACCGTAAAAAGTCTGCAGCGATTTTGATAGCCCACGCAGTGCAAGTGTCATTTTAAACGTCAAACTTCTATGAAATTATGACGTATAAATAACACTTACGCTGCGTGGGCTATCAAATCCGCTGCAGACTTTTATTGGTGCGACTATAGTTGCGTTTCGATCTCTACCGAGCGTAAGCGATAAAGAAATCACTCATTCATTTAATCTAGAATCTGTGTCGTCTCCACAGATGCCGCTGTGCTGTTACCCGCGCTCGGCGTCATTGCCACGCCGCCATATTGCCTTCGTTGGGTATTTTATTGGACACACTTTCCTTGATAACCAATAACTCCATAAAAAAAGTGAAAAATGCACCAAAAATGTGACAATTAGACCTTGAGGTTTTGTTCACATCTTAATAGTCTTAGCGCCACTTGCACCATCCCATTAACCCGGGGTTAACCCGTTAAACCGTTAACCTAGTGTCATATTGTACTGGTAACCATGGTAACTCCAGGTTTAACCGGTTAATCCCGGGTTAGTGGGATGGTGCAAGTGGCCCTTAGTTATAGTCCGTTTTTTTTAGCATTAGAAAGAACTTCGCAGAAGTTCGCGTGTGGTTCTAAATCTGGCACTTTTAGCGGTAACAATTTGAAGTAAATTATATGTATTGACCATGCTACATTAGATAATTCAATAATTATTAACAATTAACGAGCCTGATAAAAACTGCACGCTTGCTTCTGCGGAGTTCTTTCTAATGCTAAAAAAAACGAACTATAGGTTAGGTTAGTTTTATTATTTTGGAGCTAAAGTCGACCACCAAAAACATAAATGTAAAAAAGGAGAGCCAAGTTCAATACAAAAATTATGCTTGGCTGTGGGGCTCGCCGCAAAAAGAATGGAGATCTAAATGAGTGCCACTGCCAAGTTCTATGCAAAATCCAAATATGTATTTATAGGAACAAAATAACATTATAAACAAGTATTAAACTCTATTTCTTTGCTTTATTGGATACCTATAACAATTGCTGTTATTTAAAAAAATGTGAGACCTTAAAGTAGGTTAGATTTGACTTGGCCAGTTTTCATTATATCAATCATTTTATATATATTGTAATTCTGATAAAACCTGGCCAAGCCAAATCTAACCTACTTTAAGATCTCACATTTTTTTAAATAACAGCAATTGTTATAGGTATCCAATAAAGCAAAGAAATAGAGTTTAATACTTGTTTATAATGTTATTTTGTTCCTATAAATACATATTTGGATTTTGCATAGAACTTGGCAGTGGCACTCATTTAGATCTCCATTCTTTTTGCGGCGAGCCCCACAGCCAAGCATAATTTTTGTATTGAACTTGGCTCTCCTTTTTTACATTTATGTTTTTGGTGGGATATCAATACTTTTTGTAAAGAAAACTAGGCAGGTATTGAGATTTAATGTTTTTTCTTGTGTTTCCGCTGTATGGTTTTTACTTCTGTTCTTTGTATAATTATGTGGTACCGCGCGCCGCCGACGACACACCGTTGGCCGGTTGTTTAGAGCGTATTAAAAGTTTTTTGTATGGGGCACCACTTATTTTTTGACTAAACTTTATTTTAATATAGCAAATATAATAATACATATATTGGGGTAGTTTCAAATATCTGCTTGTAACGGTTCCAACGCTACAATAAAAAAATATTTTCTTTATATGGGGACCCCCCCTATTTTTTAACTTTTTTTTATTTTTAGATTTTTTCCTACGCTTACACACAATAACCGAGCTGGATTCCAAATTTCATCCTTCTAGGTCATCTGGAAGTAGGTTAGGTTTAGGTACTTATATCAGTCCCAATAAAAAATGGTTTTTTTGTATGGGGACCCCCCCTATTTTTAAACTTTATTTTATTTTTAGATTTTTTCCTACGGTTACACACAATAACCGAGCTGGATTCCAAATTTCATCCTTCTAGGTCATCTGGAAGTAGGTTAGGTTTAGGTACTTATATGTCAGTCCCAATAAAAAGTGTTTTTTTTGTATGGGGACCCCCCCTATTTTTTAACTTTTTTTTATTTTTAGATTTTTTCCTACGCTTACACACAATAACCGAGCTGGATTCCAAATTTCATCCTTCTAGGTCATCTGGAAGTAGGTTAGGTTTAGGTACTTATATCAGTCCCAATAAAAAATGGTTTTTTTGTATGGGGACCCCCCCTATTTTTAAACTTTATTTTATTTTTAGATTTTTTCCTACGGTTACACACAATAACCGAGCTGGATTCCAAATTTCATCCTTCTAGGTCATCTGGAAGTAGGTTAGGTTTAGGTACTTATATGTCAGTCCCAATAAAAAGTGTTTTTTTTGTATGGGGACCCCCCCTATTTTTTAACTTTATTTTAATTTTAGATTTTTTCCTACGGTTACACACAATAACCAAGCTGGATTCCAAATTTCATCCTTCTAGGTCATCTGGAAGTAGGTTAGGTTTAGGTACTATAAGTCATAAGTCAGTCTTAAAATTTACTACTTTTTGACCTTCATACCTTTATAACCGTTTGAGCTAGCTTCATGAAATTTGGGCTTCTAGATATCCTTATGGATATAATTAAACACACGTAGTTTTATGTGTTTACGTCAAAGATGTTTTGAGTTATAGAAGGGTCAAAAGTGGCACCAAGTGGTTCGTGTAATATTACACTCGGCGCTGGCTAGCCAGTTCCTTTGCTTGAACTTGGCTTGACACGCTGCCGCGTGTCTAGATTTAAGTATGGTAAAATATACTTAAGTCAAATATACAGTATTTTAGGGGACAATAGTTATTATTTGAGCCCTCGTGCTAATATTGATTCTCGAGCAAGATAAAGATTCTAAAGTGGAATCTTGAGCATTGCCAGGGTTTCAAGTCACAAGGGTTAAACAAAATTTGCTGCCTAGTGAAACACAACATTTTTCACCACACCAGTAGTATATAAGCGAATATGTATTTATATAGGTATTTAAATAAAAGTTAACAAAATCTACCCAAAAATGGCTCCTTAAGCCAGTTGAGGGTAGATGAAACCATTACATGATCAAATAATGTAGGTTAACGTCAAGTCGTTCAGTGACTGATCCAGGCGGTTTTGTATTTGGTTGGTTAACCAAGAAATGTTATAACAACCCGAAAATTTACAAATTATTTGTTTATTTATATCTATTTAAATACATAAAGATACAGAGTATAGATTGATTCATATTAGATCATTTTAAAGACAGCTTTCCTTTTAATAACTCATGCAGTTCAGTTACAGCACATAACTAGTCAAAATTACTACAGGGCCGTGCGGAAGCAAATACCAATTTGATTCCCCGATCAAATCAGCAGGTGCGGACACAAAAATGCCAATTTTCATAGTAGAATGCAAATTGGTGATTTAATTTGTGTACGTGTGGACGCTAGATGAGATTGACCAATTATTTTCCTGAACAAATCGACTGATTTCGTCAGTCCCGTCTGGATACCCCTTAAGTCAACAAATTTATTTAAGCCCTGCTCACACTGTTATAAAACAGCAATCACACCAACAAACACCTTAACAAAAAAGGCAAATATTAGCAAAGCTCCCCCTACAAAGAACCGACACAAACCGTTAATAACACTTCATTAACTATTCAAAATGATCGTTACATTCTATGACACCGCGTGTCATAAGGCGCGGGGGCGGGGCCACGCGGGCCAATCAGCGCCCGGGAAATGATCTAATAATTAGCGTAATAGCCAATCGGAGGAGCCGTGAAAATTACCTAACGACTGGCTTTCCTTTTGTAATTTAGTTGGTGTGAATTTTAGTTCGGTGGTGGTGTTAAAGTGTGGATAAAAACTGTATCAAGTATCAAGATTTATTAAATTTATCGAATTAAAGATTTAAAAACTAAACTAAAATTAAAATAAACCTACGTAAAAACTAAACTAATACTTATAATGTTATATAAAAACTAAAATATACTATAATAAAATATATGAAAATAAAAAGAAGTTATAAAGTATCAAGAATATAAAGTAATAGGTGTTATTGTTTACTTTCAGTAAGCCAAAAAAAAACATTAAATTTAAGACTTTATTAAAACTATACTAATTAATTATTAAGTTGAAACTACCAACGATTAAGTACTTTATGAAGCTTACTTACTGCCGTATTCGAACTTTAAGATATTCACAAGATACGACACGTACTAAATCCAGTCTAGATACGTTATAGTTTAGATATCAACTAGTTTTCTTTTGCAGCGCAATTCGGACAACCAATCGGCGCGATTCGGGAAATGTTTTAGACATTCACTAGATATGAAATAGTAACGATATGTGACGTTCCAAGACAAATTAGGTACCCTATGACGGTCCGCGCTTAAACGCTATTATTAAAGCCGCTCCAATATTATTGCGGCCATAAGGTACCTTTTGCCGTGGAACGTCACATATCGTTACTATTTCATATCTAGTGAATGTCTAATTCATTTCTTGAATCGCGCCGAATGTCACTTTTACGTTAGATAGAGTAAGATATCTATTAGATTAGATGTGAATTAGATCTCTAAGTCATATCCTGTGGAAATCGTTCTTAAGAGTATCTCCAGAATTGCGCAAATGTCAAATTTCACAGGTTAGATCTTAAACGTATCTTGGTTATGTCTAAAATATGTCTAATAGATGTCTATTTCATCTTTATATTTTTCATAATCCGAATCGGGCCCTAATAGGGCAGAAGTCTAATAGATAGGTATAACATGCAATCCCTTAAAAATTACAATTAAAAATTACGCTTAAATTCACTACAATCGTTTTCTTTTTAACTTAGAATCTTGAGCGCAGCGATAGACTCAAAAAGTATGACGCGCGAATAGATGTCATGCCAGCAGAGAGAAATGATAGATTTAAAAGAAATGTTTTTACCAAAACGATCTTGCACCTATTCAGCATAGCAAAGTAGGTAGAGTTAGACCGTAAAAAGTCTGCAGCGATTTTGATAGCCCACGCAGTGCAAGTGTCATTTTAAACGTCAAACTTCTATGAAATTATGACGTATAAATAACACTTACGCTGCGTGGGCTATCAAATCCGCTGCAGACTTTTATTGGTGCGACTATAGGTTCTTTGTAGGTTGTAGGTACTCTTTCCAAATGATATTAGTGACCAAGAATTGCTCGTTTAAAAGTATACCGTAAAATGGGGTGAGTAGGGTCAAAACTGAAATGCAAACCTCGATAACATTTTATTTTTAACCGACTTCCAAATCTCAAAGAAGGAGGTTATCAATTCGGTTGTATGTTTTTTTTTATTTTTATTTTTTTTTTTATTTTTATTTTTTTTTTATGTTTGTTACTCCATATCTCCGTCATTACTAGATCGATTTTGAAAATTCTTTTTTTGATTGAATGTATATGCATACAGATTGGTCCCGTTTTTGTCAAAACCCAGTTCTGATGATGGGATCCATGAGGAATCGAGGGAACTCCTCAAATCTTAAAGGCATACATATAGTGATTTTTGGGTTTTTATCAACAAATCAAGCATATACACCCAAAAAAGTGATTTGATGAAGTGGAACTGCTGATGATGATCAGAACGGAACTCTTTAACGACGCATAGTTCACGGTTGGCGATTTGTCCTCTTCGTTATGTTTGTTAAGCAAGTTAAGTTTTTAAGCCACATTTTTGTCAAGCTCGAGTTCTGATCATGGGATCCATGAGGAATCAAGGGAACTCCTCAAATCTTAAAGGCATGCGTATAGAGATTTTTGTATTTACATCAGAAAATCAAGCATTTTCATTAAAAACTGTTGCATTTGATGAAGTGGAACTGCTGATGATGATCAGAACAGAACTCTTCAACGACGCATAGTTCACGTTTGGCGATTTGTCCTCGTCGTTATGTTTGTTAAGCAAGTTAAGTTTTTAAGCCACATTTTTGTCAAGCTCGAGTTCTGATGATGGGATCCATGAGGAATCAAGGGAACTCCTCAAATCTTAAAGGCATGCGTATAGAGATTTTTGTATTTACATCAGAAAATCAAGCATTTTCATTAAAAACTGTTGCATTTGATGAAGTGGAACTGCTGATGATGATCAGAACAGAACTCTTCAACGACGCATAGTTCACGTTTGGCGATTTGTCCTCGTCGTTATGTTTGTTAAGCAAGTTAAGTTTTTAAGCCACATTTTTGTCAAGCTCGAGTTCTGATGATGGGATCCATAAGGAATCGAGGGAACTCCTCAAATATTAAAGGCATACGTATAGATTTTTTTGTATTTTCATCATAAAATCAAGCATTTACATTAAAAACTGTCGCATTTGATGAAGTGGAACTGCTGATGATGACCAGAACAGAACTCTTCAATGACGCATGGTACACGTTTGGTGATTACGAATTTCGATTTTGACTTGGACTGGGTCCGGGTGGACTCGGACTCATACCCGGATCTGGTTCGGACCCGGATCCGGTTCCGAGTTCAGGTCCGGACCTGGACTTGGATCCGGATTCGGACCCGTACTCGGAACCGGACTCGGACCCGGACTCGGATCCGGACTCGGACCCGGTCTTGGACCCGGACCTTGACCCAGAAAACCACTATGATACCTTAACTAAATAAACAACTATGATTACCTACCATAAAATTAATGTAGGTATAAAGTACGATGATGCCAATCTTACTAGCCCCTCCCGCTTAAACCCCCGTACACCGCACGGCATGCGCCATTAAGTGGGTTAGGTTAGGTTTGAACTGCGATCCTCACAGAACCGAACAAGGATTAGGTTAGGTTAGAACTGCGAGCCTTACAGAAACGAAATGCTACTTGAAAAGTGGGTTTGATTAGGTTCGAACTGCGACCCGCACAGAACCGAACTGCTATCTGAGGAGTGGGTTAGGTTAGGCTAGAACTACGACCCTCATGGCTCCTCTTCACGATGGGCCAACGCCGGCCACTCCAAGGGACGCATTTATGCGTTAGAGGGAGCAAGTGATATTGCTATCTCATTCTACCGCATGGCTGCGTCCCTTGGAGTGGCCGGCGTTGGCCCATCCTGTAGAGGAGCCATTATACAGAAGCGAAATGCTAGTAGAAAAGTGGGTGGTTTTACCTACTTTTCTACATAGTGTACCATCTACAATAATCTTTCATCGGCCCCCATGGAAGTCGGTTCTTTTTTCTTAAAAATTATTACATATGAAAACTGAATGGTGTATATAATAAGTGTTCCGGACGTTTGTATTTTAGTTTTTATTTTATTTTGGGTAGTTCCATTTCATAACTTTGACGATAAAGAGGAAAACCCACCTTAACCCGTAGTGCCTTGTATTTGGGGTGAGAGGGGTTTTCATACAAAGGTGATTTTGGAAGATGGTTGGATCCATTTTTTTTATTATGCGTATTACTATAGCTCCATTTTAAATTGGAATACATTATTTTTGTAGCAGTAGCCTTAAAATCCCTTCTCACCCCCTCTCAAACCTTCTCTCCCCATTCATAACCCACCTCTCCCCGTGAAACCTACTCTACCCGTTTTACGGTAAATAAATAAATATACAAGAATAGCTCGTTTATAGTTTAGATAAAGATACCTAAGGTTCTCCTATAGGCACTGGTCCCACCGCGAGCTAGTAAGCTATGAGCTTTCGGCTATAAACACGAACAAAAGATAAGCACTCCCGTGTAAATAAAAGAGACACGGCGATATTTATAGCTCACCGCTGGGCGAGTAACTTTAAATATCGCCGTGTCTCTTTTATTTACACGGGAGTGCTTATCTCTTGTTCGTGTTTATAGCCGATAGCTCATAGCTTACTAGCTCGCGGTGGGACCAGTGCCTTACGAGCTGATGTTGTGAAAATATAGAGGATTTTAATTACTCCTGTATTAACTACCGAAAACTGTAAACGAAAGTTCGGTCGGACTCTACTTTATCTCTTTTATATCCTTCTCAAATACGCTCTACGGCGTAGCTCGTAGCACCAGTACGGCTACCATCAGTTTGGCATTGACATAAACGCTACCGTGAACGTAATTTACTTGCTATAATATCTCTTTCGCACTAATATGTCAGTACGAGCGAGATGCATGATGGTAGCCGTACTGTAGCGAGCAAAACTCGGTAAATGTTTGTGTGAATTCCATGAGAACAACTATTTTACAAGAACAGTTTTTAACACATTCATTGCCACTAAGTGCTATGGGCTACGCTCGTAGCGCGTAGCCACGTCTTTGCCGTATGTAGCGCGTAGTCGCTACGAACAGTGTACCCGACAGTCGAGTTCGAGCCATGATTTGTTAAGGTCCTGAAAAGTAGCTCCTTTTGTAGTTTTGTTATATGCGTCTCCATCCGCGCAAAATCCCCTTTTCATACAATACGAACGTAATTAGTCCTAATTTTCTGGATATTAACATCAATTAACAAATATGGGAGACCGAGCTTTGCTCGGAAAACGAACAAAAACTCAAAAATATGCGTTTTCCCAGAGATAAGACCTAGCTAGATGGATATATCGCCCCCGAAAACCCCCATGTAGCAAATTTCATCGAAATCGTTAGAGCCGTTTCCGAGATCCCCAAAATATATATCTAAATAAATAAATAAATAAGAACTGGTCGTTAAAAGATATTGCATAGATAGATTAAATACCAATTGAATGAATTATGCCGTATTTGAAATAGAAATATACCTACCTATGTACTTTTTTAAAGTTTGAACTGAAGTGAACATTACAAAGTGCCTTAGTGAAGTGAAGAAATGGACCAAAACATAAACAATATGAGCATGAACCTGCCTCTCTACGACTTGGAGCCATGTTCGCAGCACAGCGGTGCGCTGGCGGCCCTCCGCCTACTGCGGAGCTACAACCACTTCTTACCACCAGGTATAAACATAAACAACATGAGCATGAACCTCCCTCTCTACGACTTGGAGCCTTGTTCGCAGCACAGCGGCGCGCTGGCGGCCCTCCGCCTACTGCGGAGCTACAACCACTTCTTACCACCAGGTAAACATAAACAACATGAGCATGAACCTCCCTCTCTACGACTTGGAGCCTTGTTCGCAGCACAGCGGCGCGCTGGCGGCCCTCCGCCTACTGCGGAGCTACAACCACTTCTTACCACCAGGTAAACATAAACAACATGAGCATGAAACTCCCTCTCTACGACTTGGAGCCATGTTCGCAGCACAGCGGCGCGCTGGCGGCCCTCCGCCTACTGCGGAGCTACAACCACTTCTTACCACCAGGTATAAACATAAACAACATGAGCATGAACCTCCCTCTCTACGACTTGGAGCCATGTTCGCAGCACAGTGGCGCGCTGGCGGCCCCCCGCCTACTGCGGAGCTACAACCACTTCTTACCACCAGGTATAAACATAAACAACATGAGCATGAACCTCCCTCTCTACGACTTGGAGCCTTGTTCGCAGCACAGCGGCGCGCTGGCGGCCCTCCGCCTACTGCGGAGCTACAACCACTTCTTACCACCAGGTATAAACATAAACAACATGAGCATGAACCTCCCTCTCTACGACTTGGAGCCATGTTCGCAGCACAGCGGCGCGCTGGCGGCCCTCCGCCTACTGCGGAGCTACAACCACTTCTTACCACCAGGTAAACATAAACAACATGAGCATGAACCTGCCTCTACGGCCTGGAGCCCTGTTCGCAGCACAGCGGCGCGCTGGCGGCCCTCCGCCTACTGCGGAGCTACAACCACTTCTTACCACCAGGTAAACATAAACAACATGAGCATGAACCTGCCTCTACTACCTGGAGCCCTGTTCGCAGCACAGCGGCGCGCTGGCGGCCCTCCGCCTACTGCGGAGCTACAACCACTTCTTACCACCAGGTAAACATAAACAACATGAGCATGAACCTGCCTCTACGGCCTGGAGCCCTGTTCGCAGCACAGCGGCGCGCTGGCGGCCCTCCGCCTACTGCGGAGCTACAACCACTGCTTACCACCAGGTAAACATAAACAACATAAGCATGAACCTGCCTCTACGGCCTGGAGCCCTGTTCGCAGCACAGCGGCGCGCTGGCAGCCCTCCGCCTACTGCGGAGCTACAACCACTTCTTACCACCAGGTAAACATAAACAACATGAGCATGAACCTGCCTCTACGGCCTGGAGCCCTGTTCGCAGCACAGCGGCGCGCTGGCGGCCCTCCGCCTACTACGGAGCTACAACCACTTCTTACCACCAGGTAAACATAAACAACATGAATTGGTACAGTGGCTGGTAACAGATATAATGCTTAAACAGATTATTTAAGCTAAAAAAAATAATGTGCAAATAAATGTAAAAATAGTGTGCTAGAAGAGAAAGGCGTTACTTTTATCCCTCCTAGCAGGGAAGAAAAAGCCCTGTTCCGAATAGGTGATGTGAAAACTAAATTTACATCGTATTTGATTTTGACACGTATAGTTCGTTTTTTTTAGCATTTGAAATAAGGTAAACAATCTTGGTGTCTTTTAATTGAAAAACACATTTTAAAAATAAGTTACGGCAAATATGTAACAATTATGAATCTAATACGATCATTTATATTCTTCTGCTTTCATAAATAATAGTTTTTGATTTTCAAAAAGCGTTTTTCAATTAAAAGACATGTCAAGATCGCTTACCTTCTTGCAAGTTCTTTCTAATGCTAAAAACAACGAACTATAGGTACCTTCTTACACTGTTTTCTATCGCCGCACCGTCCGCACCGGCTTGCCGTCGGCATATCGGCACTCGGCAGGGCGTTTATGTTTATCATCACCCTAGAAATGGTCGTGTACCTACTTATACCATTAAAACATACATACATGCGAAATGAGAGCTGTCGTTGTTGACTTCGCCGGTAAAAGAAAATAAATCTACATACCGGGTGTGGCCTGTAATATGAGCAAAAAATTCAACTGTAGGCTGTACTCCTCATACTGACCAACATTTGTTCAGCGACTTTTAAAAATAACTTGTGGTTTGATTTTTAATACACTTTAAAGTTTATTCTAAGACGCAATGTATTGCGAATTCTGTTATGTTTAAGGCGTGACAAGCAACGTCAGTCACAATGATATGGCGTGGCGATGGCGTCCATTGAAGATAATATTTATTTTGTATGAAAAATAGGGAGTCTAAGTACTCCGGCCAAAGGTATTTCGCTCCCATGACCTGAAGCTCTCCACTAAAATTAGTGTATACATGGCAGCGGTGCTGCCGAACCTGCTGTACGCATCTGAGACATGGGTCCTTTACCGTAAGCATATACGTACACTTGACAGATTCCACCTTAAATGCCTCCGAGATATTATGAATATCAAATGGACGGACCGGGTCAGAAACACAAACGTCCTGAGGCGCGCAAATGTCGGAGGCATTGAGGTGTATCTGATGAGGCGGCAGCTGCGGTGGTGTGGGCACGTGTCTCGGATGTCAGAAGACAGAGTGGCGAAGCGTATCTTCTTTTCAGAACTCCAGAATGGTAAGCGTAAAAGCGGTGGCCAGTACTTACGATATAAGGATGTTCTGAAAAGACATATGAAGAGATGCCAACTAGAGCCCTCTGACTGGGAGAGGAAGGCAGCGCAGCGGCCCGAATGGCGGCGCCTCATTAATGATAGAGTTAACATTTTTGAGACGGAACGCCGCAGTGAGCTCGACAAAAAACGTGATGAGCTTAAGACTCGGCCGACAACCTCAATTTCCTACAACTATGTAGGTGGTGTGCTGACGTGCCCAAAATGCGCTCGAGTATTTAGCAAGAAGATAGGGTACGTGAGCCACCTAAGAGCGCATCAGAGAGTGGATCAGCTACACTCTAATAACACGAGCTAAAAATTGCCTAGTCCAGAGCACACAGTCGCTGGGGCCG